>NC_079396.1:5464877-5669877 GCF_029220125.1 Pseudoliparis swirei
GCCACATCAAATGACGTGGCGGGCCGGATTTGGCTCGCGGGCCTTATGTTTGACACCTGTGATTTAGGGAGTCATTCGACGGCGAAGCTGAGATTCTTTTGACGAGCAGTGTCGTTTTCTTTTCGAAGCTCCTGAAATTCACAAGACGACGTCGAGTTCAAAGTCCCAGCCGAGCTCTTCTTTAGTTTAGGAAGAGGAAAGCGGAGCGGACCGTGGAGACTCCGGGGAGGGACTCGTATGTACAGTGACCACCCGGAAAACCTCCTCCCTCTTCCATCCCAGACATTAAAAACAAAACAACAACAAAACTCCGTGCAGCGTGAGATCTGGGCTCCCTCAGGGGAACCGGATCTGAGACCACATTATTGCTCCAAGACCACATTTGTGCAGCTGCAGTGGCAAGTGGTCCAGACACCAAAAACATCAGGTTTTGGTGGGACACTGGGGGGGGGATTTGTAGGTCAGCTCAGCTGTCACTCCGGAGCGGCTCACATCAAGAGGAAACAAGAGGCCCTGGACATTCTTTTTGTTCTCGGACACATCAGGAGACTTCTCTTGAGAAACTTTCCCTCTGGAAATAACTAAAATATGTTTCACAACGCATCACCGTAGCACGATGTCCACATGAAGAAGTTGGACGGCAGCTCATATAGGACTGATTTAATGAGCCGCGAACGAGACGGAGGTGCTAATGAACTGCAATATTGCCGCACTCTTCTTTTACCGTCGTCGGGGGTCCGTGGGGTTCGTCCGACTTTTACGAGTCAAAAATGTCTGGAAATTCAAATGCAACAATCAATCAGCGTTAAGAAACGAGGCGAAGAAGCAGGAAGAGCGTGCAGGAACAACTCGGTTGGGAGGTTCACCACCTTCCGGGTGGACGCTGGCCGATGCTCTGACCCGATGCCGGACGCATCCTGTCCCGTGGTATGCACCTGTTCGCGCACCGCCATGCAGGGCACTGAGGCCAGCTCTCTGAAGCTGGTTTCCAGGCTCCTCTTGCTATATTTGGACTGGTTTAATGTTTAGCTACATAACAGGGATGGACATACAGGAAGTAGGGGGGGGGGGGGGTCCCACATGCACAAACCAGTCCCGGGATGTACAGGCTTTTCCCGACAGCGGCCCGGTCTCCGTTGCTTCCTCCCCCCCTCTCTGTCGCTGGGTTGTCATGGTGAACTCAGGATGAACATACCTCTCCTCTCCCTTGTGTCTCGCCCTCCACGTTTTCCCTCCTGCGTTTGCCATTATATCTCTTTCATTTTTTGTCCTCCTTTTAAATGGATATAAGAATGGTTTTCAGAAGGATTATTTATAAAACAATTTTTGAGGGTTCTAAGTGTGATTGAAGATAGAAGATGTATGTGGATATACTGTATATATAAATATATATATATATAATATCTTTTTTCTTTCTTTATTATTTTACTTTATTTTTATATACATTTTCTGATTTATTTGATTATAATAATTTTGGATAGGAATATATAAGCATTTTTTGCTTCTACCTATACTTTTTCAGTCTTTCTGTTTTGCATATTATATTATATTGCAATGATTGACTGAATAAAATACAAAACAACAACAACTTTTCAGGCGTCATCTTCAATTCCTCGTGGTCACATTCGGCTAACGACCTGCACATGTGTGTGTCTGTCGACAGGTTTGCGTGCGGACATGATTTGTTCCGCTTTTTCTCGGGCACTTTACTGACCCGTCACGCTTTAGGTTTCACGTCTTCACTTTTAAGGTTTAAAAAAACCAAAAACACATTGAGTCTCACCCCCATCCCCCACCCGGCTGCCCTCTCCTCTATTCTCACAGTTGTCGTCTTCCTCCTCCCAGTGTTCCCATCTCAGCAGCGGTTCCACCTGTAATTAGTCTGGAATCCCATCTCCTGTAAAGCTGTCATAGTCCTAACAACTGGGTGCAGTTTGAGCAGACCTGACACCGTGAACCTCTCTCTCTCTCTCTCTCTCTCGCTCTCTCTCTCTATCTGTGTCTCTGCCTCTCTGCCTTTGTCTCTCTGTCTATGCCTCTCTCTCTCTGTCTCTATCTCTCTGTCTCTCTCTCTTCCCATGTCTCTCTCTCTCACTTCCTATGCCTCTGTCTCTTCCTCTCTCTCTGCCTCTCTGCCTTTGTCTCTGTCAATGTCTCTCTCTCTGCCTCTCTGTCTCTCTCTCGCTCACTTCCTATGCCTCTGTCTCTGACTCTCCCTCTCTTCCTCTCTCTCTGCCTCTCTGCCTTTGTCTTTCTCTCTGCCTCTCTGTCTCTCTCTCTCTCTGTCTCTCTCTCTTCCTATGTCTCTCTCTCGCTCACTTCCTATGCCTCTGTCTCTGACTCTCTCTCTCTCTCTCTCATGAACCAACGCAAGCTTTTAAAAGTCAGTCAGATGATGTTGGTTTATTAGGACATTTGTCCTTTTCTTTCCAATTTTTGGGGAGTACAACTTCTGTGAATCCAGTTGTATGAATCCTTTTCGTGGCTCCCGAGGCTGCTGGGAGAAGTCCAATGAATTGCCTTAAGTGATGTCACTTGAGGCTGCGTGGGTTGGGTATGAAAACTACGAGTTTGAAAAAATTAAAAAGTTTGAGAAAGAGTGAGCTTCCCGGACCCCTCATCATCTGTACTAGAGGTCACGCTCAGTGATACATTAGCTGCTTCTAGCACTAACAGTGTTGCATTGTGGGTGATAGAGGTGCCAGGTTTTTACCGAGGAAGAAGCGACCATACCTCTGGTTCTGCTGCATTGATTTTGATGTTTTTTGTGGATCATGATGTGTTATCAGAGCACAGATCCAAGTACTGTCTAAAAATGATCAACGTTGTAATAGGTGTTGCGTG
Source organism: Pseudoliparis swirei (assembly GCF_029220125.1). Taxonomy (NCBI): domain Eukaryota; kingdom Metazoa; phylum Chordata; class Actinopteri; order Perciformes; family Liparidae; genus Pseudoliparis; species Pseudoliparis swirei. The sequence goes on from NC_079396.1 coordinate 5,467,722, forward strand.
CACTGATGAAGGATACTTCTGCTGTTGGTCCAAGCGTTGACGAGCTGCTTCAGGGATTACACCAAGAAGAGGAAACCTTGTCAATCGAATGTCATCTAAGATCTCTCCTTTGTGTTTGAGTTATGGAGTTTGTGATAGACGAACCCCCTTAACCCTCCTGTTACCTTTAGGGTCAATTTGACCCCATTCAATGTTTAACGTCGGTGTTCTTTGGGGTCAATTTGACCCCAGGCTGTTTTTCACTGTGTCAAACATATAAGAAATATCAACTTTTGTATATATTTAAAGGGCTATTTAGGTAGTCAACAAACAAACATAAAGTACCTCACACTTAAACTTGGGAAACAATATTAATTCTAATAATTTTCTGGAGGTTTTAATTGCTGGGGTCAAATTGACCCCGAGGGTAAAATATGTTAGTAAATGTGAAGGTAACAGGAGGTTAAGTTGACAACTCTCCTGAGAGAGGTGAAACCTCTTAGGAATTCCCCCCCTCCACCTCCCTCTTCTTCCCCCTCTGCGCTCGCCCTCCCCGGCTGACAGATATGTCTGGCCGGAGGGAGGCACTCGGCCTGCCCCTGTTGTTTTAGCCAACAATGGCAAGGACGTGATGGCTTTCAGAGGCAAACAGAGATATCTGACAGAGGATGTCTCACTAGCTTGAGCACGCATCTGTAAACACACACACACACGCTCACACACACATGCAGGCATGGACACAGACTTCCTTATCTCCTCCGTCGCATTGGGGCGTAAGCATAATGCAGTATGTGTCGTTGTATCTGACCCAGCCGTTGCCTTGTGATCGCTTTCAACCAGGCACCGCCTCCACAAGTCGGAGTCTGAGATTCTTACTTGGCAGAGTTGTTGAGGGACGAGGTTGGAATGGCCAGTGACGGGAATGAAAGCGGCCTTTTCTAATACCTGCTGTCTGTTTCGGAGCACGGCGACAGCTTCATTGTGATGCCGATATTAGATGATGTGAATACAATATCAGCTACATTTTAATCAGTGGCCAGACTCAGCTCAATAATGGGAAGTGAAGGGAGTGACCTTATAAGGAGCCAGAGAAACTTGAGATGAATCTTCAATTAGTTAGTCAAATACTTGGAAGCAGATGAGCAATTTGAAACATAATTACACTGGCAAATGGCATCAGCATGCAGTAACGGGCCAGCTGACATCAGGGGCCTGTCGTGGAAATGCCATCGGCTTAAGGAGCGCTGGGAAAAACATGCATTACATGTATTTAAACCACCACAACAGCTTCCTGGGGTTTGTTTCTTAGCGCTGGATATCCTGGAGAACACATTTCTTTCACTTTTTGATGGATGGAGTGCAACTACAAGAGGGGACAGAAGGAATTGGCAACATGTAATACAGCAGAGAAAAAAGGAAAGGAAAGTGTTAAGTTCAAGATAAAAAAAACATGAGTGATGGAGAGTAGAGAAAAGGAAGAGGTCGAGGAAACAAGGAAAAGGATTAAAAAAGAGGAAATGGAGTAAATCAAAAAAGGAGGAAAAAAAGCTTAGTTAGTTCGAGCTCTTGGAATTGAATAGAAAGGATACATAAATACATTGTGGGAACTAATGAAGAAATAAATAACATAACACTGAAATATATTTGCACTGTCAAGACTAAGCGAGAAAATCAGTCTTTTTCTAATTTAGTGTGTACTGTCCATTTTTAAATGTGCCCCTCTATCTGGCGTGCGCACACACACACACACATACACACACACACACACACTCACAGTAAGGGAAGCAGACATCAGTGAGTGCCGTGAGGCAGCTTTCGGCATTTTCCAGCAGAAGCGCGGCGCCTCAGCGAGGCTCGGCCTGAGGGAACAAGTTCTATCACAGCCTGCGAGCGGTTGCCAGAGGTATGCCCAGATCAGCCTCTCCGAATTCCCACTTATTGTCACTCTGAAGTACCTTGTACCAAATTACCTCGACACTGGCCCTGTTACAATACAGCACTGTCAGCCATTTTGGAATGCCCCCAATCTTCTTGTGACCACGAGAGCAACGGCATGAACTTCAAAAAGGAAAGTTTCTACATCCATCTTTCATTGACATGATCCCCCCCGCCCCACACACACACACACACACACACACACACACACACATACACACTTACTCCGCTCTGTGAGTGGGTGCAGGCCTGCCCTGGAAGAGCACTTGAGGCAGACATGTTTGAGAGGGTTCTTAGAGAAGTATACGGGCGATGAGATGGATGAGAGCGCTTTGGGTTTGCGCTGTTCTAGTTCTCCAATGGGCGATGCCGCCGACTCGGACAGGTTGTCAGAAGACACACGAAACAAAAGTATCGTAGATAAATCAAGCCTTCCCTTTTTAGGCCGTGCTCCACTGCACGAACCTCGACCGGTTTGCAAGTCCACTGCAGTGTTCCTTTTGGAAATGACAACACAACATTAATCTTTCAAGGCCAGATATTAGTCTTGTCAGGCTCAAAGAGTTCTGCCCGAAAAAGGTAGTTCGGAAGGGTTTGGAGGCACGGGGCAAGACAGTGAATCACGCTGTAGTTACCAGGAGTGGACGTCTCGGGGGAAAGAAAGGATACACGTCGACAGCGAACTATGAGGAGATAGAAATGTGAGCAGAAACAATGTTCAAACAAATCCAAAGGACTCGAGTAGCTGGAAGGAATTCCAAGCGTCTTCTCACGACATTCTAATTGATGAGATTTTCCTTCAGACCTCCATGAGCTCGATACAAATCGAGTCCCGGTCAGAGGATTAGCAGTCACTTGTAGGTTTAGTACTTTCGGTAAGTCAGAGGCTGCTCGGTCTTTCAAAGATTGTCTTGAGTCACAAGACACAACACACTTCCTCGGGCCTTTGTGATCCCTGGAGGTGCCTGCCTTGAGGTCAGCAGTGCAGCGTCTCTCATCAAGCACAGGACAAGTTCCAGCTCGTGAATGAGAAAATGGGAAATGTCATGTGTGTTATTGGCGGCATGCAAATATTTGCTTTTGGTGTTTTGTTCGCAGATGAAAGGAGTCTCAAGGAGCTTCTGAAGGCTGAACTAACCAATCACTTCTGGTTCAGTTTTTTCTGGCAGTACAAGTCGTCTGGATTTCTACTTTTTCTTGTGAAAATGTGCAGATTTAGGGAACTGCGCCAACACAGATACTATTTTATCTTCATCTGGCCTCGTACACAAAATTCCCCACAAGAATTCCCCCGGTTCCTTTTATTACCCGTTGACTTCCAGGGTCCCATTCTGGCTTTGGGCTTTTGCGGGACCACTATTTGGTGTCCAGACCCCCCCCCCCCCCCTCCCTTCCAGTTCAACGCGGGAAAAGTGAAAGCCTCCAGCTAGCCTTCCACCTGACGCCTAAGGGGAGTGTGAACGGGTTAGGGGTGGAGGGGTGAAATCGGGGGCAGGCGTGTTCACTTCTAAAGAAACCCTCGACACAGTCTGGCAGAATTCCACATTCCTTCCCGACAACCGCACGGCGGTATGATGACATGTATCGTTATTATTCATGAGGCGCAGCGTTGCTCCATCTTCTTCACCAATCTTGTTTTTTTAAACTCTCTGACCACTTGGCCGGCCCATGACTGTCCAAGCTTCACAAGTTGTATTGGAATCAGGATGTGTGTGTGTTTGTATGTGTGTGTGTGTGTGTGTGCTCTTGCCCTAAAGTACATCCACCCCCTTCCTCTTTTCACTGCTTTATTGGTTCTAAAGTGGTGCGTTTGTTGCTCCCACTTGAGCCACATCTCTCTCTTTGTCCCTGTGTGTGTTTCCGCATGTCTGTCTGTATGTGAGTCACTCTATGGTCCTCCATCCTCTCTCTCTCTCTCTCTCTCTTTCTCTCTGCTCAGTCTGTGCAGATTGAACTTGCTGGTTACGATGCTGGCGGAATCTTGATCAGCTCCAATTTACATCGAGACAATGGTCGGAGTTGAGAGGCGATTCCTCTCCTCTCTTTCCCCTCTCCTCCTTGAACTCCCCCCAGAGTCCTCTTTCTTGTCCTCCATTCGGCTGCTGTGTCTCTGCCAACGGACCCCGCCCCTCCTCCCCTCCATTGTGTCTTTTGGGAAGATGGTTGTCTTGAGAGACAGGGGGAAACTAAAGGATGGAGAGGGAGCCTCCTCGTCAGTAGACTCCACTGAATGCTTCTGGACTTCATCTGCGCTGCGGTCGGACGCGGCCCTTCAGATAATGAACTCCAGTGCACACGCACCAACGCGCACTCTCACGGTCAAAGCCTCCCGCAATCGCGGCATCGCACAGTACCGTCAATTAACGCTCTCTTCATTCGGCGTCCGCTCGGGAGTCACCATCGATCTTCTTTGACATAATTCACCCCTCGCAAACAACAGGCTGCCCATTGACTAAGTGCCGCAAACTAAAACGAGTAGTTGCTGTTTGGACTGATTAAATTGTCAGAAGGCGGGCTGTCAGGGGGCACTTATACTGTCAAAAAACACCAACTCTATTCCAGTCACTTTGAGTCATTAACGAAGCACATGTTGAGCTCCGGTCCAAATCAAACAAATGAAGGACAGGCCAGCACATTACCACGAAAGCCACTAAAAATAACATATTTGGTTTGCGATTGGCCTCGTTGGGCTTGGAAATGAGACGTTCGGGCAGATTGACCTCTCGCGCTTCAGAGAAAAAGTATCAGCAGCAGCTCAAGAGATCGTGGAGCCGCTCTTAATCACGATTTAACGTCGCCGGGTCTGGTTTTTGCTTCGGGGAGTGAGAGGATCTTGCTGATTGGAACGAAATCAAGAAAAGCCTCCCCCACATGTTCCATCAACCAGATAAATAAATTAAAAGTAAACACAAAAAGGGGGACGTTCAGCAGGTGCTATATCAAACAAGTCAGGAACATTGTCAGGCACCACCCGCCCTCATACGGGTCTGATCATTCCATGTGACGCATAGCAGACGTAGCCGAGTTGTAGCTTTTGGAGCGCGTCCGTGAAACACAAGCTAAAACCCCGGTGTATTTTGACACGGCACAGCTCATTTAGTGTGAAGCATGATCTATTTTGCAACTCACGTCCCCCATCCCGCCCTCCGAAGGCCTCAGTCTCCGCGGCACGCCGACACCCGATGCGTATCTAACAGGTGTCCCTCAATTTAAAATCATAACAAATGGGAAATAGTGGCCACCGAGTTGCCGGTGGATGGGGGGGCCGCCGGGCTCATGCTCCGCCTCTAGGTTTGCCGTTGGAGGATCACCCGCAGTTAGTCGCGGGAGCTGTGTTTTGGCTTCGCTCGCTTTAGCCCCGCCATCGCCGGCTCTTCAGAGATCCACCACGCCCAAACCACCCGGTTGATTTGCTTCATCCCCTCCCCCTTTTCCCCCTCCGGATAACAGATCGATCCTGAAGTAAAGTTTATTAACAAAGGCCCCTTTTCCCAGGAGTGACACTTTTTTACCCCCCAATGTATTTTGCAAATATACACAAATGCACCCATCCCCCCAACCCATATGCACTAGGGCAGAGTATGAAACCTCCCGAGAGCGAGCAGACGGCTTTTTAATTTCGCCACACTCCGCTGCCGCCGGTCGGTTGAATTAACATTAATTGAAATGTGACGAGAAGAAAGAGTCTTTTTTCTTTTTCTTCCAACTGCAAACTTTCAGACCAAACTGTTATCAGCGTCACTCGTTTATCAGGCGCTGAAAGGCAGATTGAGTTCAGCTTGTGGGGGTGGTGGTGGGGAGTGGTAGGTGGGTGGGTGGGGGCGGGATGTGGCGCAGATTGTAAATGATCACCCTCGGGCCATCGCCAGAGCTTCTCCTTTAGAGATCAGGGTTGACAAAGGCTCGGGGGACGGCTTCTGGTGGGGTGTGGAAGCTTTGGCTCGGGCTTTGTTGTTGACTCCACGTCTTTTTGAACCCTGCCCTCCCCAACCACCTGTCGTCCACCACGGCCCCCACCATCAAGCCGCAGTGCGTGCGCTCTTACCTGCTCCCGACTTTGAATGGAAAAAGACGCCCTTCCCCCCCCCCCCCTTCTCTTCTCGTGAGACGAGCGGGAACAAAACAAGTTTTTTCTGGTGGGGGAGAGGGTAAATCAATGAGAACGACCCACCTTGGAGCAGCAAGTTCGTGGAGGGAGGAACTGTTGGGCGGAGAATGGATTAAGGGGAGAGGGGCCGTGGCGGCTCCAAAGAAGAAGGGTATTGTTGCGGCCTGCCCATCAAAGCATAACGAGAGTTCTGAAAGAGCAAAGGGGAAGGGGGTGTTATAGGTATAATGCTTTCCTATCACACACACACACACACACACGCATTACAATATGTATTATGAGGACCATAACTTAACTGTGTAACTCCAAAGCCACAACCCTCTTCAGGTTTCAGCTTTGCAGTCATTTCTTCACATTTTCCATCATCCCCAGATCTTTAAAACAGGTCAGAAGGACCTACTCACCCACACCCGCACACACCCACACCCACACCCACACCCACACACACACACACACACACACACACACACACACACACACACACACACACACACACACACACACACACACACACAAGCACACTTCACCCTACACATTCCCGGCGTTCGGGAGACAGGTTCTCATGTCGGGAGATTATTCACAGGGATTTCGTTCTAAATGAGGTGAAGTTATTGCTCTCTGTGAAGCCGCTGTCAGGGCTCGAGCTGCTCCTTTTTTTGGTTCCGCTTCCCTTTGTCACGGCAGAGAAACCTGACCCCCCCCCCCCCGGATGCGACAACTCAGCCTCAAAGAAAGAAAAGAGAAGGAAAAAAAGAGACATGCGTGAAGGTGTTTCACACACATTGAGAAGTCGTCATTGCAATTAAGTTTATCTTTTTATTTGTGTTCGTGCCAGTTATCAAGCACAAAAAACGCTTTTTGGCGGCGCCTGCCTCTCGAGCTGAAATGGAATTTCTTTCTTTTAAGTGGGCGGGTAGACTGGTGTTTGTCTTAACGCGGAAAGCGGAAACCCCGAGGTATGACATTTCCCAGTTCGCACAACTTCGCACCGACTTCCCACATTCTTCCCCGAGTCCTCAGAGGAAGGGATTGCACGTCGCTGTTGCGGAGCTCTGGGTATTCTGGGTATTTGCTCTGTCCAGGCCTTGGCTGTGGTCCTGCGGGTGTGTGGGAGCGCTTGTGCGGTCACTCAGTAGGGCTGTAAAAAAGGCCTGCATTCACAAACCACAGGCCACATTTATGTCCTCGCTGCAAGTTAATTCAACATTTGAAGGACAGTCACTCGAGACAACAAGCCTGCTTCCGTTTTTGTGTGTATGTGTGTGTGTGTGTGTCTATGTACGGCATTCCACCGGGAAACGCACACAAACTCCCGCTTCCCGTCCTCAGTCGTCCTTCAAGTCTCGTCCGAGTCATCTGCAAACATGATTAACATACCCGATGCGATGACTGGCGGAGGATGTTTTTGCGCAGCACTATTATTAGTTTTCAATACGCCTTCCGATGCGTCAGATCGGCTTCGGCCGAACGCAAACCGCTCCAAGTTCACGTTGTCTGCTCCAGATTGAGCCCTGTTCTGTCCCGTTCTGGTCTGAGGAAGCGTGAGGGGGTATCATGGGGGGTGTTGGGTTGGGTTTGTGGGGCACAGCCAGGCTACATTTGTCGGCCAATCTCTGAGTGGGGGGTGTAGTTGGGGCTATCCTCCTGCTGTTTGGCCCACCCTCTTGTGTCCCTAATGACCCGGCCGTGTAAAGTTAGGTGCTCCATTCAGGAGGCATTAAGGGTCATTTTACCTGACGACGGGCATTTCCCTCCACCGTTAGCCTGGGGGTGGGGGGCATGTTTGAGAAGTTCCTCTCCACCACTCCCAGTGTCCGTTTGGAGGGCGGTATTGACCGACTTCCCAACCCCCACGTGTGACTTGCAAGAATTGGATGTTGGAAAAGGAAAATGCACATCTGCTCACGCTGTTATGCGGTCTGTTAATGTGATGATGCGGCACTTTATTGCTCCTTTTGAGGACTTCTCTTTTCACTCGGCTCCTCCCTTCTACTGGGGTCAGAGGTCGGGGTTCAGTTGCAGCACAGCGGGGTAGACGCTTGCTGACACAAATGCTGGGGACTGGATCCTCCAAATGAGGGGCCGACTCGGAAATCCGCTACTTCCATAAATGTGAGACTTTGCATCCAACCGCAGGAATGTCGATTTAATGAATATACATCGCCTTGTCCTTCACGGTCACACAGATGCGGTTAAAGCATCTGTTGTGCCAGGGCCTCTGAAAGTGTCCTTATCAATCGTGTCTGATCAACTTACTGGGACATTTATGGGACAAATGGACATGCGGAGAAACATCGAGCTTTCAAAGTCCTGGCAGGAGCCCAACAAGACATTGAATCTGCTGAAGTTGGCTACTTAGACATATTGATTCACCCTCGGTAAGATATTCTATTTGAAGTATTCTCGATGTGCATTGAACGAGCAAGCCGATGTACGGGATGCAGAAAGCACAAAGTCCCATTTATGTAACTTACAATTAGACTGACCATTATTTGAACCTTCCTGTAAACAAACGGGTTCTCCTTAAACGGAAACAGAACCGGATTAACGTAACGAGATAAAATGCGTCTCTTTTAAAATCCCGTGACGAGTTTCGACCTCGGCGGCTTCCTGAGGTCATTTGATTCTATGCATGCACGGAGAAGGTTGCAGATCTACATGCAAACATGCATCGTCTGCACTAGAATTGGGGGGGGGGGGGGGGGGGGGTGCTTAGGGAAGAACCACACAGAACTAGAGAGTGTGTTAACTTGAGGCAATCGTTCTATTTTTTTTTGTTTCTCGTATCAGACCTCAACCGCATAGGGCTTTAACGATTATTTTCATAGTCGACTAATCTATCAACTATTTTTCCGATTAGTCGACGAATCTAATGACTATTCCCCATAGTAAATTAAAATATTTTTAAAAAGCCGAAGACGGTCGATGCGTGCAGGCGCTGAACAGTGTGTGCGCTCTGAACGCGCTATCTTAAGGAAGTATCGATACTAAAAAGTTATCCGTACGTTAAAAACGATACGGATACACCGTGCAACATGACAGCAGTAGATGTAGCGGACTAACATTCAAGCTAACACTAAACCCCCAATGAAGACGCTGTAGACATCTTAACGCCGATTGGCCGAGATTCGATACACAAGATGTTTTATTGCGAAGGTCACCACATCACATATTCTCCGTGTCTCACTCCAATAACATAAGCGCCGGCCAGCCAAAATTGCTCGTAGCTCGAAATCTTTTTATTACACGATGAGTCGACGCTAAAAATACGTGCCGACTAATCGTTGCAGCCCTACACACGACGTGAACTCAGATATCGGAGAAACCGATGTATGAATAAAGATCAGTCCACAATGTCCAGGTAATGTCCTGAGTGAGGGCTACGACGCGACCGTGAGCCCCTCCCTCATTGGCATTCAGCCGCCGGCTCGTGGTCACGCGCTCAAGTACCTGCTCGGTTTACTGAGGAATGCCACTTAGCTAATGAAATGCCCGCCGCTGCCGCTGACGGGGAACTCGATTGCGCTGAGAACGGAGAGAGTGGGGCCAAGTGAGGGGGGGGGGGAGAGCGCTGGGGATGGACCCAATTGATCATTGAGCACACAGCGGCGAGCTGGAGGAGAAACAAGGGGCAAAGCTGATCCGTCACCCGAGGAAGGGTCTGACGAGGCCAAGCATTCTCTCAAGAACCGTTGAACCTCTCCACCTTCAATGTTTTAGCCAAGAATTTAGTTTGTGTCCAGTCAGTTATCAGAAAGATTGGCTTTGTGTTTGCTTTAGACGCGACTTCCTCATCCTACCCTTTCCCATCCCTTCCCATCCCATCCTCTCCTTTCTTTTCTTTTTCACCTGCCGATTAGTGTTTTTTTGTCTATCCCTGCCCTTTTTTTGCGCAACCTCAATCCCAGGACCTAACATCGGATCAGGAAAAACTCCCAAGTCTAAAAAAAAAAAACCCTTTCACATCTCCAGAGCTTTCCCCGCCTCTTTGGCTCCATTACCTTCAGGCCTCCCACAATCTATGACCTTTGCTCTTACTTCTTGACCCCTGTCTCCTCAGATTCTTCCCAGGCATTGTCCTGAGCTCGCGGTGATGCATCGAACCACATTCACGCTTCAAAAACAAGCCAGACATAACAAGACCATTCTGTGTGCCACCTGCCCACTCATTTATTATTAACCACTTTTGTGGCCGCTGACAGGCAAGTTGCGATCTTTTGATTTTGTTCCTGCAATAAGTAACGGCTCAAGTTAACAATGAAACCCGAGGAGACTATTTAGTCGAGTATTTGCGCCTCTGTTGACTCTCGGGCATTTCTCAAATTCCTTCCTCCATTCATGTTTTCGGTGGCCTTGTTCTGGTGTAACTTCCAACAACACTCGACGATACTATAAAAGAGTGCGTGGTCCCGCTATCACCCGTCATTTCCTGTGTGACCGTGGGGAATTCTCTGAATTATTTGTTCAATGCTGACACATGGAGCTGCGATTAACGCTCATTGTCATTACCAAGGGGGCGGGCAGGCTTTTGAAATACTTACTGTCCAACTAATGAGCTGAAATCCAATATAAATATTCAATGAACAATAAAGACAAAAGCTAATTCTTAAGCTAAAAATGGATGCAAATTGATTTTTGTTTCAGCACTACTGATCTATCTATATATATATATATATATATATAGTTTATAATCTTTACAGCTGTGCAGAAATAAATCAGTAGAAGTTAATGCAGCACATATCGACCACAAATTAAAACATCCATTTGGGGTTTTTGACTTATTTCAACTCTTATTGCCTGCCTCCCTTTAGGTCCTACACCCGTTGTCTAGAGTTTAATTGATGATTTTCGGATATTCTCAGAAAGTGCCTGCTTAGACCACATGGTCGGCGCACACTTTCATGCATCAGCACGGCCGCGGCAGGAGGCCGGCCCACCAGGCAGGAGGCATCAGACCCAGCCAGGTCCAATGGACGCTATGAAATGTGAAGGAAGAGGGAGGAAGCATTAATAATGTGCGATGGATAGATGTAAATTCATCCATAAGTAGAGAGAGACGAGGTGATAGGTGCTCAGTGTATCCTAAAACATAACTATGTACACTATGAAAGAGGAACGTCTTGAGTCTACTCCTAAATGAGGTGACTGTGTCTGCCTCCCAGACTGAAGGTAGAAGCTGGTTCCATAAAAGAGGAGCTTGATAACACTTGTATCCCTTCAAACGCCTGCGGAGAAATGGATTCAAGTTGCACTAAATTTCTAGCAGTAACATGGAGGTCTTGATCAAAACCTGCGTTGTAGACTGTGTTAGCAACATAGAGAGGGTAGCATGGGGGTGAGTGGACTTGGAGGTCTATGATTGGAATTTGGAGGTCTATGATTTGATGTACTAGTTTCAGGTATATTCAGTAGAAAGAGCCATATTTCCCTCCCCTGTTCCGCGTGGGAAGCCACATGCAAAAGCTCTCGTCCAGTATAAATAGGTCGAGGGAGTGTACTGTGCAGGCAAACGGATAAGGGCGACTTGAGGGTGAGAACAATAGACAATGAAGCGGCATGATAAGGACAAGTGCAACCATGACTCAGGGTGAAGAGTTACATGGTGCTGTTCACTGCAGGCATGTATTGGTTTCATTGTATGTGTGTGTTATATTATCATGTGCACACTTCATCACGAACACCAACTGGACAACCAAACATAACACCAATAGGAACCTTCTTACAGGGATTTGCTCCCGTCTGGCCATGGTTGGATGACGAGATCAGTCTCGCATTTGAGATTCTTGTCTAAGCCAGAGGTGTTTTGTTTAGTTTCATCAACACCAAACTGGGAACACCATTTGGTTATAGACCTAGCTTTACACGCGAGGTCATGGTGATTTTGAAATAGGAAAGGGCCTTTCCAAACTCTCGCTACACAGCACATTATTGTCTATGAAGTCTCTGTATGTTGTAGCATTCAGATTGCCCTTCATTGGATAAGGGCCCTAGCTCAAACCATGGAGCTGGATGGAAAGGAGCATACTAAGTGAGGACAGGGGAGTCCAGACACGTTTGTAGTCCTTCTTGAGGAAGAGGAATGGGGGGCATCCTCAGGTGGAGGGAGTTCTGAGTCTGTCACAAGGCACATATTTTCTCCTGCAGGCTTTCTTTTTTTAACAGTTGGATTAAACTGTACTGTACTGTTTGGGCAACATATATATATATATATATATAAAACCAAAGAGAGCATTACTCTGCAAACACTGTGTGTCATTTTGAGTTACGGGCCGAGTTAGTTCTTCTTCGTTGGTCAAGCAGGCGTCCTCGCCGCACACGGTGCACCCAGCCTTGTCGGCGGGGGCTCTCGGTTCACTTCTCACTCTCTCACTCCGCAGTGTGAGGCGGCGCTTGAATTGAGGCTATAGTGATACGTTGCCGTGATTGAAGGTCGGAAACCCAGGTGCAATGACTCAGTGTTTGCTCATTTGGATTTGTCAATTGCCGGTGATAAGAAGCACAGAGGGAGGGAGGGAGAGAGAGAGAGAGAGAGAGAGAGAGAGAGAGAGAGAAAGAAAGAGTGTTGAACAACCTGTTTATTTAAGCAGCTTGCTAATGATTTACAGGAGTTTGAGAAATGCACTCAGCAGCGCTAGTGAGCCGAAACGTGGAACAGAGGGTGAATCACAACAGCCCTGTTTGCCTCACATTTCTGAATGTATATGTACCAGACTGAATAATAACTAAACACTCGGAGGTTCAGGCTGTCATTAGCGCTCAGCACAGCCACCACGACATCATGCTGAAAGAGTATCACGGTGGCTACATCTGTTTTTGAAAGCAGGAAGTCAAGAAAAATAACAATTTGAAAAGCAGTTTCACGCCTGAGCTTGTTAAAGGGGTTGAGACTAAAAGGCGTTCGAACTGAATACATCTTTTTGCATCAATCACAAAGGGGGAATTATGTTGTTATGTAGCCAGAGATTCCATGAATATATCTTGGATAATAACATAAATAGACCAGAATGCAGTGCATCTACAACACGTGTTGAGGACGGGGAACAGCTTGATTAGACACACCCCAGCATTCATCAACCCCTATAATACATATACTGACTCTCATATTCCTAACCAATTGCCAAAAAGGCATTCTGGGAATTGCAGCAGCAGTAAGTTCACCAAATAGCGTGACAACAAATTGCAATCTATGAACAGCAAAGAGAGCATATAGAGCACAGGTGTCAAACACAAGGCCCGTGGGCCGAATCCGGCCCGCCACGTCATTTTATTTGGCCCCTGACGTCTTGAAAAGACATATGATCACCTTTTCTTATAGAAATTTCAAAGAAAACATCCTGTGCTTTTGTTTTGAAGGTTTCAAATTAAATGGATTTTATGTTCTAATATTTGAGGCATTTTCTTCTGTACAACATTTCTACACTCAAATAAACAATAATCAATTGCAAAGAGTGTTATTTAACAATATCTTTGGGGGTAGTTTATAGAGTGTTTCTGTTACTACTGGCCCTTTAAGAGGGCGGCCACGATGATGATGTGGCCCACGGTGAAAATGAGTTTGACGCCCCTGATATAGAGAATGAAAATTAGTGTTCTTATAACCCATTAAGAACCCCATTGCTCAGCCTCACGTAGATACCGATCTGTAGGTGTGCGATGAAAACTCTTTTGTGGAAGGACTTGGAACAGAGGAGAACTCGTAACCCCTGCAGGTTAACTAACTGAGCCTGATCCCACTTGGAAGGATGGCTCTCACCTCCTCCGTATCCTCCCTTAGCTTCGCAGCCCACTGGACTTCGGGGCAGTAACACAAGCCTTTGACATCTGGTTATTATTTTCTCAACATTTTAAAATTGGATATCGGGATTAGCCCGGGCTAGCCGTGTGTGTCCCTGGGCTCGCCCTAGATGTAACTGGATTGCTTCGCCTGTAGTGGGCAGAGAATCCCTCCAGACTTTTCCCAGGGCTCACAAAACAATCCCAGCACTTCCAGTGCACAGTAATGAGCAGCTGCAGGGCTCGGGTTCAACCAACGGGGGGTTGAAGCCCAAAGCCAAACCATCCACCATCACTAGCCTGGACCGTAGCCCAGAGAGTAGAGCGGACCGCCGGGGCTACAAACACAAGACCGTTCAGTAGGACAAAAGACCAAAACAGACAAACTAAACCCAAGAAAAACACCTCCATTTCCCTCAGTTTAGTCTGGTTTGTGTGTGAAAGTGAGGCATCTCATCTGAGTTATGGATCATACCACATCATTTTCTTTATGGGACAGGTGAAGCATTGCAAAAGCGTTCATCTGGGCCGTCATTTCATCGTGGTCTTTGTCTTTCCACTCAAAAGTCAACTTTTCTGCCACATTTGTCTCTCAATTCCTTTTTGTTCGAAAGAAAGTAACAACACAAAGTTTTCATCAGTTTGCAGATAATCTTTGAGCTTGGAGGAGGATTGAGATAGGCGACGCAAAAAGATTGCGAGACCGAACGATGGCTTTTATTCTTTTTTTTCCACAGGCTGGCTTAGGCTCCGTGAAGACCTACGGGGAAATATCCGCTCTCAGACACGGGGTTGGATCTCAGTTTATGGTGTTCGGGACTTTCCATAAGTACGTCTGTGATGATGTGTTTCATTTTGTTTAGTTCAGTTAGTGATTTATCCCATTTGCCAAAATGGCATTCAGGCATCCTCCAGAGATGGTGCTTGTACTTGCTGCATTCAGCTGTGGAGAAAGATGAATTGTTGTTGCAATAGCAGGAGCGAGAGCTTGTCAATAACTTCAAGGGGAAATTGTCAGCATGATGATGATGATGATGTCGCTTTGGCTCTGATTGTCTGTCATCAATGATGATGATGGAGAACATTGTCTTCTATTAAACTGCCTTGTCACTGTGCTGCATGGTGCATTATGACATTATCTTCTTCACAAGACACTCCTTCATTCAAACTGATCCGAACATTTCGTAGAGTTCATGTTTTTGAGCCCAACTTTTCATTACCAAAGTGGTCTCCGTACACTTCCACAGCCTTCCGTCCTCCTGTAAAACACCACGGCCACTTTGTTCCTCCATCACGCAGCTCTGGCTCCTTCAACTACAGCTATCCATCACTGTGCCTGCTCGTAAAATGAAACCTCATTTTGCTTAAAAGAAAAAGAAGAAGAAATACAACTCACGCGGGCTGACAAGCACCAGGTCTCAGACCATAAAGGTTACGGAAGCTCGGCACATTGACGAGGTTATTAGTTGCCTGTGGAGTTTATGACCGAGTCAGTCAAAATCCCCTCCATCAATAGTTGGAAGGGAATTTTGAACCATAGTTCAAGCTCCGTCCCCCAGATCATCTCCGCCTCCCCCTACAGACATCTCTTGGCAAAGGCCTTGTGTAACCATGGCGATTAACATGGGAACACCCCCTGCCGAGACTTATTAACCCTCTGGCTCCTCAGGATCCAGGTCTTGACAGCTGGCGCGTAGCGGCACTTTCTCGACCGCATCCTCTCCATTGACCCAGGAACGTGCTCCCTTTGCCCCGCTGGAGGTTGGCCGTCCTTTTTGGAAAAACCTTGGCACCCAGCGGGTCATCCCAGACAATTCCTCCCGCACCCCCACCAACTTCTCAACTCAGGTCGGTTACCCGCTTGGTTGGAATAGAAAGAAAACCAGGAGGAAGAGGTTCGGGAGGGGGTGTCTGAGAATAGTGCTGTACCTCAGCTGGTGTCAAACCTAAATAGCCGTGGGTCAGGTTTAGGCCCCAGCTTAAGCCCCTTGATGCTCCAGTGATCGAGTGGCTGGAAGCTCTACAAACCAGAGCCAAGTTTAGGCTGGCAGCCATTATGCCTAATGTGAAGCAGATTCTGAAAACATATGGTCCCAGTCGATAAAACCCCCTGAGCTCAGGGAGGAAATGTTGTATTTCCTGCTTATGAAAGCAGTTTAGAAGCACCTGTCGCTTTGTTAGTTTTTCCATTTGAACAGTTTTTATTACGTTTAGGCTGAACTGCTGCGGACAGACAGCTGTGTGGATTGCGTTCCGATCTACTTGCTTTGGCTGCAGCCCCGTCGTCACACCGCCATATGTTTCAAATCACGGGCGAAGGGTAGCGCACATGTACGGAACCATTTAACAACCACATGCTCTCCATCACAGTGCTGCCAGTGAGATGCTGTTCCGCCGCTGTTGAAATGACGTTTGAAATCCATTGCAGAAAGGGCGATAAAAATTAAAAAAAACTATTATTTGAGGAGGATTCCGTCTTTTGAAGCACCAGTTAGCATTGTATGATTAAATTGGTTTCAACTGAATGTGTCTGTTAAGAAGAAAGACTTGATAGCTTTTTTATTTCAAGAATCAGATTCGGAGCTCGTCACAAAGCATTTTTATAGATTCTCTCAACAGCATAACTGTTTTCAGCTGTGCTAACATCATTGCACAAGGGTGTTTTAACCCTCCGTTAGTCTTTTAAGGCGATTCGTAAACACAATGTACCTTTTGAGCAGTGGAGATAAGCCTTGATACACCTACGTAGATATTTCATTAAAAAACAGACGTTTACACCTAGAATAGTCATTTACAACATTAACAATGTTAACAATTATCTTCATTGAAAGGAAAACAGTGCTTTTCTTTGAAAAACTAGGACATTTCTAAATGGTTTCTCTTTTAAGTGACCCCAAACTTCTGAACAATAGTGTATAGAGTACATCTGGTTTTGAATCTATTGATTTCAATGGGATCAATGCATTTACTTACAGACCAAGCAAACCTCTGTGTAGTGTACCAATTTCATTTACATGTAAACTATTGCGTAATCACAGTTGTGTACAGTGACCCATCCTTTGGTTTTGATATAACTGCAAAGAGCATTCACGATAGTCCGCCTGCTTGTAGATATGAATCGAGAAATATGTCGTCACATTGGCGACCTCTCTGTGATGTTGAAGTTCAGTGTACGTTTTGCCGGGAAAGGCCTTTTTTCATTTATTGTTAAGATGGGACTCCCGGTATCTGTTGTTATCTCCCCACTGGCGTCTTCTGTTTGCTGTGGCTGGAGTCGGCGAACCCTCAGACGGCTCCGGGGGTCAAAGGCGCAGATAAGAGTCGCTGGTGTCCGTCTGTGTGCCGTATCCTCCCCGGGTCAGAAGTTTCCTTCCGCCTTTTCATTAACCCTTCGCTTCATTGTCTACAATCATTCCTAATGTGTCAGCCCTGTTTTGCTTCCATCATATCAACTCCCATCCCTCGTTATCAGAAGTTGTTTGCTGTATGTTTAATTAACAAACTGCTCCAGATGAGTCTAATTGGATTAGCAGACGAAAACTGCGACAAGGGAAATGAATAAATGCAAATGGGGGGAGAGAGAGAACGGCGCCGGCGTGGGTCTTTGGCAATCAACCAAGGCCAACGTGGTTAAGACAAAATGTGGAGCGCCCGTTCTGCTGGGAGGATATCTTTTGAAGCCTGAAAACACATTTCCTCACTGGAAACCAATCCGTGACAGGCGTGATGTCGGGGATCACAGACAGGAATGGTGATTCGCTGTGTAATTGTTTGAGTGCTGCGTTTCCCTCGGCTGCTCAGTTAGAAAAAAGAAAAAAAAGCACACCTCATTGTCATGTTAAACCCTCATTAACATGACACTGGCAGACATGATGCTAATGATAATAGAAATTAGCAGTAATTCGGGGCATCTGGGAGATATTTTCAGACTGTAAATGAGATCAACCTGAGGCCCCTCTTCACATCTTAAAAGCCCTGACGGTACCGGCTTCCTGCTTTCCCTTTTTTTACATTCGCTGGAGTTAATTTTGAGATTTGTGTTTTTTGTCGTTTAGGCTGCACCACCAAAAAAATTAAAAAGCCCAAATATGGAAAAAAACGTAGCCGGTGAGCGAAGTACTTCTCCAGAAGTGAATGTCTTTGATTTTTTGTGACTTCAAGAGCGTTGCACTCTCAACAGATTGTCATGAGCACGGCCAGTTTGTGTGACCACAGTGTCGAAGATGCCCAAAAAGACGCCCCATCCAAGATTTTACACTACCGTTCAAAAGTTTAGGATCACCCAGACAATTGCGTGTTTTGCATGAAAACTCACACTTTAATTTATCAAATGAATTGCAAAATTAATAAAAATTATAGTCAAGACATTGACAAGGTTATAAATAATAATTTTTATTTGAAATATTAATTTTGTTCTTTAAACTTCAAACTAAAAGAATGGCCAGTTTTATAGCTTCTCTCACCAGCATAACTGTTTTCAGCTGTGCTCACATAAAAAGGGTTTTCTAACCCTCTGTTAGTCTTCCAAGGCGATAACACAATGTGCCATGAGAACACTGGAGATGGGCCTCTATACACCTATGTAGAGACTTCATTAAAAACCAGAGAATAGTCATTTACCGCAATAACAATATATAAAGTATATTCCTGATTGATTTTAGGTTCTCTTCTTTGCTTTTCTTTGAAAAATATGTAAATTGTGACCCCAAACTCTTGAACGGTAGTGTACATTCAGACCGTCGGCTTTGTTGATCCACTTGAATTATCACTTGAGCGCAGCTCATCAATATTTCATCAAAAGTGATACTAGCCACACAAACACATTTTTTTTCCTTTCCGACAGCTTCAACCAGACATTTAGTTAGTCCGTTAAAAATGATCTTCACAGAGCTGACGGATTTGATTGTCGAGACTAAAGTGTTGCGTGGCGTCTGACAAAAGGATTAGAGGCGTTTGACACGCTCGGCTCGACTCAAAACGCTTTTGAATATAATCCCCTTCATTTGAATACCTAATGAGAGCCATTCTGTCTGGACTCACACACGCGATGCCGTGACAATTATTATCGCCACCGAGTGCAATTGTACCTGAACTCCTATTTGCTTCAGGAAACGGCCCAATAACCTCGCGTTGACGCGAGCATCTCGGGAGGCGTATCCCAGGAACGCTCTTTCCAAAAACCACCTCGACAAACAAACCCTGTGTTCCCTTTTAAAACCTCCAGCCAGTGCAAAGCCATTATCAGCGGCGATGGCAGGCCGAACAGAGGCCATTCATTAGGCTTTAAACAACTGTGGCCGTCTTCTGTCCTCCCCACCGCTGTCTCAAAGGCCCCCGTAGCAACCGTGTGAACAATGGCGGGGCGCTGGTCGTGGCCACAGCGCGTGTGTGTGGTCCTGTCCCCGGGTTGTAAAAAAGAAGAAAAAGAAAAAAGGGTCCGCAAGACAAAAAGCGCGACGCGCACACGGACTTTGGACCCCCGAGCAGGTCAAGCCATTTCCCGAAGAAAGGTGAACGCACTTGTTTGTCGAGGGACGAGCCAGAGGAATGCAGCCACGATGGCCGCAAAGTGTTGTTGTTTTTTGTGCGACGTGGACTTGGCCGGGGGGCGTTTGTGTGTATAGTCAGAGCCTCGTTTGCTGTCTCATTGACATGTGAGCCCTGTTTGACCTTTTGGCCCTCTCAGAGGGGCCTCTCTGGTCTGGTGGCAGGCGGGACACCGAGGAGGCAATCTTGTAGAAAAGTCCATTTGATGATGGGAGATTTGATGGAAGCTCCTTCCAGAAGGGGTTTCTTTAACGTGAGGGGAGACTTCCATCTCTAGAGGTGGAGAGACTGCAGCAATCCAGTGGATCGCCGACGGAGATCAACGCTCGATGGACCCCGGGGCCGCTCTGGAACTAATGCACTCTCGCATTCGCCGGCGAGGAGCCGACTTGATGCGAGCATCGGCCTTCTCTCCTAGAAGAAGAAGAATGGTGCCGTCGGCTACGCCCGGGGAGAGGACTTCATCTCTCCGGCCCGGTAATTAGATCACAGCCACCGCTTACCGGGGGAGCGCATTGGGCCCACAATAAATGAGTCGATGGCGCTGGGGCGCCGGCGAGGGGGAATGGAATGCTTTAATGGCGGCAGTGCCGTGGCGACCCGGTGCAGGGGAAGGACGGGGGGCGCTGCTCCTTTGGGAGGTCCGGCTGCCGACGTGGCTTTTCACACAAGCGCCTTTTTGGGCAGTTGTAAAATACGCAAAGAAAATGTTCACTTTTATTTCTCTGGGATACACAAAAAAAGGAGGCAGGAAACAGTCTGTGTGTGTGGTTCAAGACCCCCTGGGGACAATGGGAATATTTACCCAGAGTCCTCCCTCTACTCAGTCTTGTCTTTCAGTTTTTTTATTTTTTTAACGTCTCGGACAACAACAAAAAACTACGAATAAAACCGACTTGTGTTGAAAGCAATATAAGAACCACTAAATGCTTGGACAAACCCCCCCCCCCACACCCACCCACCACCAACACTGCTTTCGGAAGCTAGATTGAGGAGGAATGTTCCCGACCGACGATCCGGGTTGGAATTTATCTATCAAGCTTTTTTTTCTTTTTTTTTACTTCCAGAGAAAACAGTTTATTTCTGTTTTTTGTGAGCAACATTATGAACGTCTTCCAGGAGAGACTCTCGGTTCGGGAAACAACTATAAAGAATTTTGTGATGTTACAGCAAGTCGGGAGAATTAGTTCTGAGTACACTCCCACCCGACCCGGCACATCTCACTGCCTCCCTGATCTCGAGAAGAATCCTGTAGTCTCAGCACAATGAGTTGCACAGATGGGGAAACAACGCACACGTCATACAGACAGTCTCTCCTCAACGGCATTAACAACGTCACAATTAGTTCTACACATAAAAGGTCTTTTTTTTGTAATCTATAAGGCCACTACTGCTTTAATGGGCTGATAGATTAAAAAGAGAGAGAGAGATCTTGGGAGAGTAGTTCATACCTGAGCTACTTTCACGCCTCCATGAATTGTTGCCTTTTAAATCGATGTCCGAACTGGCCCGTGTATCAGCGTCGGAAATGCATGAGGGCAAAACTGCCCCTAAGAAATATCATTTTGCCCCTGATGTCACTATGGGAGGGGCAAAAAATGCCCCCATAATTTCCTCCAATTGCGTGTACTAGGTAGGTACTCAAAAAATCAATAAATCAATCATTAAATATAATTTAGATTTATAAAAATAAAAAAATAAGTTAGAATTGTAAATAGTTGTTTAAAATTTTTTAATAACAATAAATAACCACACAGAAATAAGAATAAAATTAAATATGATCATCTGATCTTCGTTTTCTGTTTGTTTTTTTGTCCTAAGAAAGCACTTTGAATCTGTAGACTACTGCCTAATAATCATATTATTGCCATTTTTAAGACAATTGCTCATATACTGTAAGCCCAAATAAGTATATTTATTCATTTTAAACAACGGTTAAATGTTATTTCACAAGTTTAAAAAGTGCCCCCAATTTATTTTTAAATGCCCCTGCATGTCAGCGGGGGCAAAAATTGCCCCCTAAAAAATATTTGAATGTCCTACCCTGCCGTGTATGTATACACTATAGAACTAGAACGGGCACTCGGTAGAGCGCATACCTTCGCATATCACAAGATTGGGCATTGAATTATGAACATTTTGGCATTAGTTGCATGGAGTAAAAAGAAGATTTTGACTTTTTCATGACCTTGACCTTTGAACCGATCGATCCCAAAATCTAATCAAATGGTCCCCGGATAATAACCAATCATCCCACCAAATTTCATGCGATTCGGTTTAATACTTTTTGAGTTATGCGAGTAACACGCATACAAATAAATAAATAAATACACGGCGATCAAAACATAACCTTCCGCATTTTCAATGCGAAGGTAACTACAGAAATGCAATGACCAAGATGTCAGTCATATGGAGACCAAACCAAGGTCAGAATTCAAGCAGGTGTCTGAGCCCCCCCCCCACACACACACACTCCCGTAATGTCTTGGTGCCAGTGTGCATGCGTCCGCTGTACAATGGCGGCCTTATTGAGCAGAATACCTGTCAGGGTGCCTCTGCTCTCCGTTCCTTTGCAACAATGGGATCCTTTCTCAGCCGCCTTCGCCCTCCTTCACTCGGTTTCCCACTGAGAGCCCCGCGGGCGGGATTTATTTTCTGTTTTCCTTTTTTTGCCGACACATTCAATAAGACCTCTCGGCTCCGCCGTGATTCATGACCGTAGGCCAGGGCTCCGCGGGGCGACACCCGTTAGAACAAGAGATGTCATATTAATAAACGCAAACATGCACTCGCATTGCGATACGACTGTGCAGTATTTATAGGGGGAGGGGGGTTCTCTGATGGATTTGTGGCATAGTCCCGGTAACCCATTTACGGGAGCTTACTGGCACTGCCACACCACACACACAGACCCACACAGCCACACACACATACATACAGACACACTGCCACACATGGACACAGACATACACTGCCACACACACAGACACACACACACACACACACACAGGACACATGAAATCATCCTGATTCATCAGTGAGATTTTTCCGAGAGGCTCACGCTGCCACTGCAAGTTCACTCACGTCCCCCCCCCCCCCCCCCCGTGTTTGGCCTGTTGTTGTTTCTGTATCTCAGTGTGTGTTTTCACAGTCTGAAGTTGGTTCCCGCGGGCTCGACTCTCTCGCCTGACTGGCAAAGCCTTTGTTTGATGGACCCTCTCAGCTGATGGAGTCTCCAAGAGGCTCAGCGCTGCTCTGATGGGACACGTTGCACTGTGTGTATAGGGGTGGGAGATGTATTCTGAATAATGCATAGCGCCGTGTGTGTGTGTGTGTGTGTCCATGAAGGAGGTATCTGTGTCTATAACCTCCCAACTTGGGTCGGTCATGTGACTTCAGATTCAGCATGACCACGACATGCAGCGCTGGTGGCTGCTGACCAGACGAATGTTTGATAGAGACGATCGATAGAAGGAGAAACCAGCTGGTTTCAGTGGTTTCAGTGGTTTTCGATGTTTCCCCAACATTCGTCCGTCTTCAGCCAACCGCCACCAGCAGGCCCGATATAAACCGGTCCCAGCAATTAGAGCCTTTATCTGAGGATTTTGGGAAAGTGTGTTCCTTCTCACACACACATATACTTTTGGGGGTTGGGGGGGGGGGGGTGAGGAGGCCCAGGGGCCTCATTGCAGGTAGACTCTGAGACTGGCAGTCTGTGGGAACCACAGGTCGGGGACACACACACACACACACACACACACACACACACACACACACACACACACACACACACACACACACACACACACACACACACACACACACACACACACACACACACACACACACACACACACACACACACACTGTGGGGATACACTACGACAGCTACAGAAAGGCACCACAGGCTGGGAAGGAAAACTAATTAGGAAACATGTTGAGTTGTGACCTCTGTTCTCTTGGTATTATTTGTTAATACTTGCATTTAAAAAAATGTTTTAATGTTTTATTTTTAAACCTTTTCAGTTGTCATTTAAAAAAATAAATGAGGAATATATTTTGAGAAACAATAGATTTGAACCTTTTCATCATGTAATAATTACAACATCAGTCTCAGTGTACAGTATTTTAGAGGAGGGGGGGGGGGGGTTCCCTTCCCAGTTGTTTTAAGCGAGAGAGAGAGAGAGATTTAGTTGGAACGAGACGTGTCAATACATGTCAGACATGTTTGTATTTGAACAGACCAGAAGCTTCTGTTCTTCAAGCAAGTGTAACGACGCTATTAGAGTGGACCCAAAAGCACGACTCAGACAGGAGTAACAAAGAATACTGTCTTTGGTTGGAAACAGGCTGGGTCAAAACCGGGAGATCAGTCGAAGAAGCAAACAAGTCCAAAAAGGGGCAGGGCAGAGAATCAGAGGTCAGGGCAGGCAGGTCAGGAATATACTCTCATAACGCTGGAGAACTTGGCACAAAAACACAAGACAATCTGGCAGAGGACAAGTGGAAGTGAGGGAGCTAAATAGTGAGGGACTAATGAGGGGATGGGCTGCAGGTGAGAAGGGCGTGAGGACCAGGTGAAGGGAATGAGGGACTAACGAGGGAGTGATCAGAGGCAGGTAAGAAGGGCGTGAGGACCAGGTGAAGGGAATGAGGGAGTGATCAGAGGCAGGTGAGAAGGGCGTGAGGACCAGGTGAAGGGAATGAGGGACTAACGAGGGAGTGATCAGAGGCAGGTGAGGGGAGTTGGATTGACAGGATGAAAACAACTATTACAAAAAGGAAGGCGTGGAGCTAAACTGTTACAGCAAGTATCTGATTGGATTAGACTTGATGCCAACGTTAACCAAATCGCTGAAGTCTTCATCATCAATTGACCCTTTTTCACTAAAAGCAACCCCCCCAAGAAAGTAGATGGAGCCTGATACATTGTTCCGTGGTGTTTTGGGCATTGTCTGTAATGTAGGCTAAACTGTGCTTTGCCTGAATCGTGTGGCGTTGAATAGCAGAGCAAGGGCAGGGCATCCTTTTTTTTTCTCGTCTTCTTTCTCTCGCGATCGTCTCGGCATCTGCGCGTATCCCTTTTCATTTAACGCCGGCCCCACATTTCGGTGAGACTCCAGTTTGCCGTCTGCAGGCCGACCTTCGGCTCAGCAACTCACGACCTTCGGTCTCGGGGGTTTGAAGCATTTCTTGATTTGAGATCATCATCCGGTTATCCGCCCCCAATCAGGAGCGCAGACTGTCAGCAACCCCCCCCCCCCTCCCCACCCACCCAAACTGTTTTCTTTTCTATAACACAGGGTTCATACGGTCATGGAAAACCTGGAAAAGTCAAGGAATTTTTAAATGGTTAATTCCAGGCCTGGAAAAAGTCCTAAAAAAAAAATCCCCAAAAGTTTTTGGAAAAGTCATGGATATGAGTTATATTCATATGTGTATTTACGCTGAATTTTAAATAATGAATATGCTTCTAAAGAAAGAAGCTCAAAATATAATATATATTTAAGGTTATACTATATGCTTTAGAATTCTCATTGAAATACTCAATTTTTCGCACTTTTTCATGTATACATTGAGATTTCCCAAAAAATGTGCTCATGGAAATTTGGTTTGAAGTCAAGGAGAAGTCATGGAAATCCATTGGTATGAACCCTGATTACATCTTCCCATTTTTTAACGAGTGTGCCCCGTGTGGCGATTTCACATTTTATCTCCAAAAAAAAATAAGAATCGCAGCGTTCTCCTCCCGCGACTCCCGAAAGGCCGTTCCTATATTTTGGGATCCCGAGCCAGGGTAAGCGAGCGCTCCCCGCTGCAAACGCAGACACTTTTCCTTTTTTTGTAAAGCGATAACGCAAAAGAAAAAGGGCCTCCGCGACGAGCCCTGAGGTCTACCGTGACGCGATCCGCCACCGGTCGGAACGCTCACGACTCCTCAGCGACTCAAGCGCAACGGTTAGTGAGATAACCGGAGAGAGAAGAGAACAGGCCCTCCGTGTGTGTGCGTGTGTGTGTGTGCGTGTGTGTGTGTGTGTGTGTGTGTGGATCCTAATGAATTGGGTCCGTCTGTCCGTCCATTTCCTGCTCAGCACATACGTCTTGAGAGAGAGCGTCAAGTAAGGGTCAAAATGCCTCTGGCAGGGCGCAATCAAGGCTGATGAATATGAGAGCAGCAGCCGAGTGCGGTGGAACCACATGGGTAAATGAAGGGGGGGGGGGGGGGGTAATGAATATTACATCGCTTTCCTTTGCATTAAACTGTGGAATTCGAGCACGTCCAAAAGGCGGTTTGCGTATACATGCAGGAGAAAGAAAAATGTTTTATCAAAGAATGGTGAATGAGGACCGTGAGAGCTCTGGGAGTTTTTTTGACTTCCTGAATTTTAAAGTTGAAAAATTCCACCATTTTCCTCTTCCCCCTCATGCAGTCAGGATCCTAAAAAAAAAGAAAATCCCTTGAATAATTACTCCATAAAAACATAATGCCTTCTTGCCACGGGCCTTTTTCTTTTTTGGAAAATGCTCTAGATTCTTCCAAACCCGACATGACTCAAGCGGAGAATTATAGACTTTGAAACATGGAATCCCTCACAAGGAGGCCTCCATAAAGCCTTTCAGAGACGAGTCACAGGGTGATTAAAGGTGCATGATCGATGCTCTCTCTCTCTCTCTCTCTGTGTGTCAAGCCAGTTCTCTTCATTTGCTCACGTCCCCACTGTTTCAACAGCAGCATCACGCTCCTCTCCTCAGTCTTTGCATAGGTGTTGGGGGGTGAGTGGGTGGGGTAGGGTGGGGGGGGGGGGGGGTTGAAGTCAACACGCCTCTGGAGAGCAGCGCGCAGTATTTATTGCCCTGACCCAATAAGTAAAGGGTCAGCGAGGGGGCTAAGCAGGGCGGGTGGATAGGATAGAGTCGGGAGATGACAGAAGTGTCAGTTGGGGGGGGGGGTCGTCTGGCTCGTGATTCACGTCAGGGGGCGGGTGTGGGGTGGGGTGGGGGGGGGGAAAGTCTAAACAGCTGAAACACATGGCCCGGCTGTTAGCAGGCCGGTTGCTCCTCTCCTCCTCCTCCCCCAGATCGGTTTATTCATCTCCCTTTTATTTCTGGAGGTTCACGGAGGCCGGAGAGAGCGAGCCGGGCCGTGAACGGAGAGGATTTCAATGAGAGAGAAAAATGTGCGTCTAATAAAATGAGAAATATTTCAACAAAGCACTTAGGCACGTCGGGCCGGAGGGTTCTCCTCATTCGTCATGTGCACCTTGTCACCACGGACTCACCGGGGATTCAGTTTGGAAGGCTGGGGGAGGATGGTGACATGTTCCCAGCATTCTCTTGGGGGTTTTGTTTCAGATTAATTTGATGCGGAAAAATAATTCAATGTTGACAAATCGACAATGCAGAGAGTGAAACGAAAAGGAAGGTTCCGGTCGGGCCTGGAGGGACTCCATTTCTTTGGCAGACATCCAATTAGTTGGCTGGTAATTGGACAATGCCAGAGATCTTCAACCAGTGTGCCGTGTGAGGTCGCCAGGTGTGCCGTGGGAAAATGTCCAATTTCACTTAATCGGTCCAGAATTATTTTTTTATTTTTTAGTTGTTGCAAATAATTTGCCATTGTTGAGTGTCTGAGCCTGTAATATATGGAGGACAGAAAATTAATTACGTATAAATAAATAAATGAATGCATGAATAAATACAGGAATAAATGAATAAATGCTTAAATAAATGAATAAATAAATAAATAAATACAGGAACAAATAAATAAATGCTTAAATGTATAAATAAATAAATAAATACAGGAATAAATAAATATAAGTTATACCTAAACAGGACATCATTAAATAAATCTTTCTACATTTCTGTATTTCTATCTTTATTTATGTCTCTATTTATGTGTCCACACGTAGTTCTTCATTTATTTATGAGTGACATTTATGTGTCCTTGTATGCAAATAGCTTATTTATTCCTGTATTTATTCATGCATTCATTTATTTATGGATTTATTTATACTTAATTCATTTTCTGTCCTCCATAGTAATATAGTGGCTGGCCCAGTAATTAAATACTCTTCGTGCCAGTAGGTGGCGGTAGGTAGCGCAGTAATTACTGATGCACTGGAGACGCTGCGGTGGAGAACGGCGATGGAGAAATATTTCCAAAGAGAAAATTCAGACTCTAAACTGACATTTTGTAGTTGTTTTGGTGTTTCCCACGGGATTTCTTTATTGTCAAAAATGTGCCGCAGCTCAAAAAAGGTTGAAAAATACTGGACTAAGCGACGTGTTGTATCTGCAAGAAACGTCTCCAAAATTCCACATAGCAATTTCATTAAGTTCGGAGACTCACAATTGGTGGATACCCCTTTAAGGCAGTTACAGTGTGTGTGTGTGTGTGTGTGTGTGTGCGTTCCATGGAGATTGTTCTGCTGGAGTTGCCTGGTTCCCCGGGCCCCTCATCCCCTGCCAAGCATCCACAGCATGGCTGTAAAGACACAATCTAATGAAATTGCTGCGTTGGACCCTGGATGCTTATTGCATTAAGTGCAATCAATAAATCCTTTTTGTACACTTGCAACCCCCACCCCCCCCACCCCCCTCTCTCCCAGAATCTCAATAAAGCTGAGTGCTCTCCGCGTAATGAAGATTGCTCGGGAACTTGATTACTCTTAGTGCAGTCCAACTTAAGAAGCCGCTCTCTGCAACGTGGACGAACTATGACTTGACATTTTTATTTCATATATATATATATATAAATACAAATATGGCCTCGCTGAGTAGAGCTGCGTCACGGCAACAGGATGTGTAAGCGTCACCGTGACGCACGCGGAAGACACCTGGCGTGACGTGAAATTCAGTTGCAAGATCCAGTTTGGGGTTTTTTTCGGGCTCATTTCCTCCTCTTGGTTCTCTCTTGTGGTTTTACTTTTGAGAGAGGATTCTGCCCCCCCCCCACGTCCCTTTCTTCTTCTGCCGTTGCTAAAACAAGACGAAAGTATAGACTTGTCCCGGGTTAACTCACAACCCACTTCGTCCCACTTGCTTTCAGGACCTGCTGGCTCCCTCCCCCCCTCTCGTGGCCCGAGAACTGTCGGATCGGGTCGGATAGCGGCCTTGTTTTGTCTAGAGCTTCATTTTTCCCCCCCCGACTACAGGGCATCTCTTCATCGAGGCACCGAGCCGGGTGATAAGCATGAAGAGCTTCTCCTCTTCGCCCCCTTTCTTCTCTGCGTGCCCTCCTCCCTCCTCTCATCAGCGCCATTTAAGTACTTTCTCATGAGGTGATGCGGGCACCTCTGGAAAACCCCTTTTCATAAAAAAATAATTGCAATCCGGATCACAGCCTTTTCGGCAAAGTGTGTGATTTTGAGTTCTCGCCTCGCCGTCGGTCGGCGCTGATAAATCATCATTAGCTTCCGGGTCCCAGGTCGAGCCCAGAAGATAACTTAGGTGACACACTGCACTTTGATACGGTATCACCAAAATAAGGCAGAGGCCGCGGTGATGCGTGGATTTAGATAACATTTTATGAAGACAATCCTCTTGTCTCAAAGCTGCATTCTTCCCCCAACCCGACTGCTTTGAAGTCCTATCAGATAAGTTTCCTCGACGTGATTCTCTGGTCTCGGGCGGATTCTGGGGTCATAACCCCCCCCAATGCCTTTTTAGAATATGGTTGACAAAAGATAAGATGACCACGTGGCTCCCAGCGTGCAGTAAGGGGACAATGGAGGAGTGCATATTCTCTCCACAGACACCAAATGAAATACGTGTTGAGGACTTTATTCTGGTTCCTGGTTAATCACCAAAAACCCGATACAAGGTAACCGAGCTAAATCCAACCAATTCAAATTAACTTGTGTCTAAAATAGTGACAAGACTCAAAAACAGGACCCAAGAGCACGACTCCAAAATTCAGGGCAATCAAAAGGGTTTATTTAAACAGAGGAAGTCCCCAAAAATTCCAAAGAAACAAAGTACAACATAAAGTTGCTGCTGAGCAGGAAACTAAGATTGGGCTTAGAAAAACAGAAAATCACAGCTATGCTGAGAAAAAAGACTTGATAAAAGTGGATGTTCTGTGTGCATTTGTGAATCTCTATGTGTGCATTTCCAATTATTGAGACTGATCTGACTCCATATAGGGATGGTGAAGGTGAAAGTGGGGGGAGCTCTTTGATAGGTTTTCCACCATTGGCCTTGTACACTGACCCCTCGAAAGCTGCTGCATGGACACATCAACACCTATCATGCCGTGCATATGGCTTTCTGTATTTTAAATCCACGCTTTCAATCCATGATGGTTTTTCGTGAAATAAACATGAACAATCTTTTGAGAGACAAATCCATCAGCATCGGCTAAAAACCAGCAATCCAGTAAAGGAAAAAAAAAAAACTATATTCATGTTGTAACAACATCGAAGTTCCGAGTGCTTGATGTGATTTTGTTGCGTGAACACGAATATAGATTGTAACCTTGAAATCGGAAGATGATTGATGATTTCCTCCCGCCGTGCGTCTCGGGGGCTCAAAGTGCTTCCCACCGGCGTTGTGTTTGAACGCCGTCTCTTTGCAAACAAAGTGCCCGCTATAGAGCCCCGCTTTGGGTTTTCAAACTCTCATAAAACCCATAGGTACCTCCGTCTAGACGGCACTTTATTGCATTCTCTACAAATGTGCGGATGCGCGGCCGAAAGCTCGGCAAACACGCTCTAATGCTTTCCTCTTGTCTCTTCTCTTTCATGTGCTGTGCCGCCAACGCCCTGCCAGGTAAGACCACTCCCTTTACTTTAATCCCTCCGCCACAATGCCCACGGTCCCCCCAGAACCACATCTTCTAACACCCCCCCCCCTCATAACCACCACATCCCCGCCCCATCATACCTCAAAGGACCACCGGATATCTGTAGACATAGACGGCGGCTCATGGGAACAAAAGGCGGATAAAGTCGCGTCGAAAAAGCTTCGACTTGAACTTGTTTTCGGTCTGTTTTCTATGTTCACGCCACATCGCGCCAGCACATTTTATACAATTAGCACACGTATGTGTTGGTGTCAACCTGGAGGAGAGTTTCCTCTGTTGGGCCATCCATTACACTGGGCCACAGGACAACCTGGAAAAGTCATGGAATTTTAAAATGGTCATTTCCAGGCCTGGAAAAGTCATGGAAAAACGTAAATCATAAAAGTTTTGGAAAAGTCATGGAAATGTGTTATAATGACATGTTCATTGACGCGGCGTTTAAAATAATTAATATGTTTTTTAAAGAAAGACGCTCAAAATATAAGCCGGCGTACGCTCTCAATACGCTACATGTTCCAAATTGTTCATGTTCATACCGAGATTTCAGTTTGGTCATGGAAGTTTGTTTTAAAGTAATGGGAAAGTCATGGAAAAGTCATGGAAATCCATTGGTCAAAATGTGTAAGAACCCTGATTACATTACTATCTTTTTAAAGAAGACACCCCTTATCTCTGACACGTGTCTCTCGGCCTCACTTAGCTCACTGACGCGTGTTTCCATGAGGTCGTCAGCGCCGATGGGGGCCGCCGCGTTCGACCCGCGTGACATCTCACCCCCCACCCCCCTTTAAAAAAAAAATGATTTACTCATTGTGCATGAAGAGCGTTGGTCTCCAGCTGGAGAACTAACTGGGCCATCGAAAGCGGATTTCTTTATTATTTCTTTGCTCCGGCAGATTGACAGACGCCTTGGCGCTTCTGATGGACCCTCAGACCGCGGCAGCTTGTCGGGGGGGGGGGGATCGGGCCGCCGTTGCCGGGGGGAGAGGACGTCTTTTTTGTCACGCATGTTAAAAGAGCTCCTCAGTCAAAACAAGGCCGCTCGGGTCTGTCATTAAAAGCTTGGCGGGTGACGAGAGTCGCGCTTTCATGTGCGTCTCCCCCCCCCCCCCCCTCCCCCGCTCTGGGCCCTTCCCTTCCTGTCGAAGCGCTCCCATGGCCCGAGCCCCTCTTCTTCTAGATCCAGCGAGGTCCACCGACGTTTGATTAGATCAGATTAGAAAACTTTATTATTCAACAAGTCCTACAGACAAAACAATGAGACACAACGGGCAAGAAACACACGACGAGGAACAGATAAAACCAGGAGATGCTCCATAACACGTGACCAACAGAAAGATGCTAAATCTAAAAATAAAAAAAACTCAGGAAGGTAAACCGAGCCGTCTGGCCTCTGAGACGCATCTGACAGGAAGTCCCAGGCGGACACACGACGGGAAAGTCGTCCGAGTCATCTCAGGGCTCCACATAATCTACATTACATTACATTACATGTCATTTAGCAGACGCTTTTATCCAAAGCGACTTACAATAAGTGCATTTCAACCTAGAGTACAAACTAAGAACAACAAGAATACAGGAAGTAACATTTCCTCAACATAGTCGAACTACAAAAGTACCATAAGTAAGTGCTATCTAAGTGCCACTGAAGTGCTAATCTGTGTTTTAATCCAGATATAGTCGGAAAAGGTGTGTTTTCAGTCTCCGACGGAAGATGTAGAGACTTTCTGCTGTCCTGATGTCAGTGGGGAGCCCGTTCCACCACGGAGGAGCCAGGACAGCAAACAGTCTGGATTTGGAGTGATTAGCTCGAGGTGCAGGAGGCACAAGTCGATTGGCTGTTGCCGAGCGGAGCGAACGTGCCGGAGTGTACGGTGTGACCATATCCCGGATGTAGACGAGGCCCGATCCGTCTAGAGCACGGTACGCCAGGACCAGTGTTTTGAAGCGGATGCGAGCAGCCACCGGTAACCAGTGGAGAGAGCGGAGGAGTGGTGTGGGTGAATTTCGGGAGGCTGAAGACCAGTCGAGCTGCTGCATTCTGGATGAGCTGCAGGGGTCGGATGGCCTTAGCAGGTAGACCAGCCAGGAGGAGTTGCAGTAGTCGAGGCGTGAAATGACCAGAGCCTGGATCAGAACCTGCGCCGCCTTCTGAGTAAGAAGAGGACGTATTCTCCTGATGTTGTGCAGCATGTACCTACAGGAACGCGTCGTCGCAGCGATGTTGGCCGTCAGGGAGAGTTGACTGTCGAGTGTCACCCGAGGTTCCTGGCAGTCAGGGGCGGGGCCAACACAGAGCTGTTGAAGGTGATAGTCAGGTCGTGGGTGGGGAGCCTTTCCTGGAAGGAATAGTAGCTCAGTCTTGTCAGGGTTGATCTTCAGGTGGTGAGCAGACATCCACTGAGAGATGTCAGTCAGACAGGCAGAGATTCGTGCCGCCACCCGTGTTTCGGACGGTGGAAACGAGAAGATCAGTTGGGTGTCATCAGCATAGCTATGGTAGGAGAAGCCATGCGAACGAATGACAGAGCCGAGAGAATTTGTGTACAGAGAGAAGAGGAGGGGACCCAGGACGGAGCCTTGAGGAACCCCAGTAGTGAGAGGACAAGGATCAGACACAGATCCTCTCCAAGTTACCCGGTAGGTGCGGTCTTTAAGGTAGGAAGAGAAAAGAGCGAGTGCAGTGCCTGAGATCCCCAGGTCCTGAAGAGAAGAGATCAGGATCTGGTGGTTCACGGTGTCAAATGCTGCAGAAAGGTCGAGAAGGATAAGGACAGAGGAGAGAGAGGCTGCTCTAGCAGTGTGAAGCTGCTCAGAGACAGCAAGGAGGGCCGTCTCTGTCGAGTGGCCGGCCTTGAATCCAGACTGGTGAGGGTCAAGAAGGTTGTTACTGTGGAGATAGGAGGACACTTGGCTCAAGATAGCTCGCTCCAGAGTTTTGGAGAGAAAAGGAAGAAGAGAGACCGGTCTGTAGTTGCTGACTTCAGACGGGTCGAGCGTGGGTTTCTTCAGGAGAGGGTTGACTCGCCTCCTTCAGAGAGTTAGGAAACAGCCAGTTGAGAGGGAGCTGTTAATAAGATGGGTGAGGAAGGTCAGAAGGTCAGGAGCAATAGCCTGGAGAATGGGAGGCGGGACGGGGTCAAGGGCGCAGGTGGTCGGTCGGCGGAGGTCACCAAGCTAAGAACTTGATTGGGAGACAAGGGGGTGAAAGAGGAAAGAGAGGGGGATGAAGAAGTTAGTGTTGGTGAGGTGATAGAAGATGGATTTGTAAAGGAGGAGCGTATGTCGTCTATCTTGTTTGTAAAGTAGTCGACAAAGTGGCTCGGCAAAAGGGTGGAAGGAGGAGGGGGACAGGGGGGATCAAGGAGGTTGGAAAAGATAGAGAAGAGTTTTTTGGGGTTAGAGAATAAATAAATAAATGCAATGTCAATAAATAAATGCAATGTCAGCACTTGACTTGAAAGATTTGAGGGGGGGGGGGGGGGGGTAGCGGCGGTGCCAGTTCTCAGCGCCTCACCGTGTGCCGCGCGGCATTAACCGGCAAACAGTGGAGGCTTTGTGCGATTCGTAATGGGATTTTTTTAATGCCGTCTCTTTGTGGCTCAGAGAAGATTTCTGCTGATTAAATTCCGGGCCGGGCCTTGTGAGCTGAACAGGCTTTGAGGAAAGAAAAAAAGAAATAGAAAATGCACCTGGAGCCCAACAAAGTAGAACATATTGAGCTGTTTGAACCCCTTTTTTTCATCGGCACACCGGCTTCTTGATTTGATGTCGGGGGTTTTGAGGCCGGAGCGACCCCGGGGTCGTGCCGTAGAGCACGACTCCCTCGCCTTGCTGTGGGATTCCTCCGGGCCTTTTCACGGGGGGGGGGCGGCCACTACAATGGCCGCATCACGCCGCCTCGAGTGAGACGAAACGCCTGTCAGCAGCGGTCACGCCTGTTAAAGCGGGAGGTCGTTCTTGTCACTCAGCGCGGTGCCCCCATCTTTTTTCCCCTAATACCATGTTTTTGGAGGAGGAAGCTCTTCAGAAGGGGGCCCTTAAACTGTCCACACAAGATTGTTTTCTTTCCTTTCTTGTAACTCTTTGCTCAAGATAAGGTTGGAATTGCGGCCCACTTGGTTTTGCGGTCCGTGTGTGTACGTGTGTGTGTGTGTGTGTGTAGGAATGTCAGCCATGACACCACCACAAAGGTGGATGGTCTTGGCCGCCATGTCACACACACAGCAGGGTCCCCTTGAGCTATTTGGTGTGTGTGTGTGTGTGTGTGTGTCTGAAGAGGCTGGAATGCAGATTTCATATCCTGCCAGATAATGAGATTAGCGACGTGACATCTGAGGGAGGAATTCCAGCCGCAGACGTGTGCTGCTCCGACACGGCGCTGCGCAGGTCTGCACCGACGAGTAACGAGTCGTCTAAAGAGTTAAACATCGACAACAAGATGAAGAATACATCAAGCCAGCAGCTATGATGTTATCCCCCTAAACCTGCGGCAACAACACGGGAGGGTTCTGGCGAGCAGCTGTTCCTCAAACGTTGCCATACACGGTTCATCATTCAACACATTTGTTTTTTTACAAATGATTACTTCCGTGTAAATGTTCCACGTCTTCGGACCGCCGTTTCTTTGGAACGCCGGGTGCAGTTTAAAGATAAAGATAACTGTACGCTTATTATGGCCCTGACAAATTATAGACCGACATATCCTCTCCGACCTGCGCTTTCTAATAAAATGACTGCAGTATGATCACTCCGAGAGCGGCATGTCAGGCAAACCTCTGTGTGTGTGTGTGTGTGTGTGTTCTCTCACGTGTTAATTACCTTCGCATTGAAAATGCGGAAGGTTATATTTTGATCGCCGTGTATTTATTTATTTATTTATTTGTATGCGTGTTATTCACATAACAAAAAAAAATTTAAACCGAATCGCATGAAATTTGGTGGGATGATTGGTTATTATCCGGGGACCAGTTGATTAGATTTTGGGATCAATCGGGTCAAAGGTCAAGGTCATGAAAAGGTCAAAATCTTCCTTTTACCATAGCATGGTCAATTTTTATCCAATTGGCATGCAACTAATGCCAAAATGTTCATAATTCAATGCCCAATCTTGTGATATGCGAAGGTATGCGCTCTACCGAGTGCCCGTTCTAGTTCCCTGCATGCAACCGCACCAGTGACATGACTGCCTGTGTGTTTGTGTGCATGCATGTGTGCAAAAGGCTGCGTGCCTCTGTACCAGTGCAGTGCGGGGATCCCCAAAACGGTGACAGGCACTGGGACGACCCACCTACCTCATGGCATGTGCGCGGGACTCTGGTGTGTGAGTGTGTGTGTGTGAGAGCAACTTGAGCCCCTCCACATGACAAGCCCGAATCCCATCCTGCCCATTCACCCATAATAACTGGCCCTTCTGGGACTGGCACACACACACACACACACACACACACACACACACACACACACACACACACACACACACACACACACACACACACACACACACACACACACGGGAGCAGCATTGGTGACTTCCGACATGGGCGTTTTCCCAGAGCCTCTTCCTCGGTTCACAGCTGAACGAGAAAATGATGTCCTGTGCAGACTTCAAAGCTCCCAAAATGTGTGTGTGTGTGTGTGTGTGAGAGAGAGAAAGAGAGAGAATAGGGAATGAAAGGCACACCTGAGCAAAAGAGGAGAGATGTCAGGTAGGAATGGTGCAGCTCTGAGAGCTCGAGTGAAGAGGAGACACGTTCCTACATGTGTGCAGCTGATCCTGTGTCAGCCTGCACCTACATTCCTCACTCGCATGCTCTCTCCGCCTGTGTGTGTGTGTGTGTGTGTGTAAATGCTGTTTCTTTGGATCAGGCAAGTCTTGTGGGCAGAATGTACCCATGTGTGGCACACAAAACGGGCTGGTAATGGCCTTTTAATGACGCCGTAATGGCCTAATAATGAGCAGCCAATAATCATAATTAGCCTAATGGCCGTGGCTCCGCGGCTAATCACTTGGACGTGGATGTGGATTTCAGTCCCGCCTTCGGGTCTTTCTCCCAAGCGGGCTCAGCAGGGATTTATTTTTTCTTCCCCCGATCGAGGACTTTCATCGCTGACGACGAGAAATGTTTCCAACAAGATGTCGCAGGGCATTCTAAGCGACCGTCAGACGGTTTTTCGCTCCCGTCGACCTTCATGCGCCTTCAGGATGACGAGGTTACAGAATTCGTGAACGTCCTCGCCGCTTCCCACTTAGGATGGCATTTGTGTAAAAAAAATATATATTTTTCTTTTCTTTCTAAGTCGTCTTTTTTCGGTCCACGCCCCCTGTCAGGGTTCTCTCTCCCGATTGGTTCCCGCTCTGTTGTTATGTAACAGTGAGTGGCGGCGTGACGACGATACCTCTGCCCACGGCGCGAGGGACCGCGGCAATCGAGAAGCGTTTGAAGAAGCCGGTTTTCCCGTCGCGTCTTTTTCAGCGAGTCAAATGTAAAAAAAAAAAATCTTCACTCAAAACTTTTAAAAGCTCCGGCTGCAACTTCTCAGCTTCTCGCTCTCCGGCCTGTTCATCGGGAAGACGGTCCGCCAATGAAGAGCTCGACAACTATTGGATGAATTGGATGTATCATTTGTGGACATTGACAACTCGGCACGGGCGTTCTTGTCCCCCTCGGGTTCGAATCGTAGTCACTTCTCGGGATGCTCCCATCAGCCCCGGCGGTACGCAGTGTTCCGAGCTAATTAGCAATCGCTAAATCAAGGAGCTGAACATGGTTACACCACCAACTGAGCGTTGCCTTCTCAGCATGAGCATGTCGGCATCGTACCGTCGGTCATTCTTCTAAACTCCTGACTTGAACGAGGGCCATGTTTGTAGTTCTTTGGTTTTTATTGCCGGTCTCTGGTTTCCACCCAGCTGACTTGACCTGACCTCTGTGTGGTTGTGCTGGAATACTTAGCGGCTTTAAATCTTCCCGTCATCGAGCGTGCCCCCCCACCCCCCCCTGCTGATCTGTGACAGGTACTGACCCCCCAAAAAGGCATCACATAGTTACATATTGTTAGGCCCCGCCCCCTCTTTGACATGCTGTCTGCTCATCACTGCAGCAGCCTGTTCCTGCCTGTTCCTGCAGAGAGATGGATTGATGCATTGTGTGTGTGTGTGTGTGCGTGTGTGTGCGTGTGTGTGTGTGTGGGTCCCCTCCCCCCAAACCAAACCCCTCAACTCACAAAATGGCTTAACCAGGTGGCTGCAGCAGAGGCTGCCCCGCCACCAATGGTCGGCTCCCTCCTTTCGCCCTCGCTTCACGTCGTGAGCGCCGCAGAGGACGGGAGCGTCCCGCCCACCGGGAGGCCACGCCCCAAAACACGGCGGCGGCCACAATGGCGTTGTTGTTGTCTGTGTTCTTTATTGTGGCCGGTCTGTAAAAAAAAAAAAAGATCTCACCTCGTGAAAGACGGGGTGTGGTGGGAGGTGTTAGTTTGTGTGTGTGTGTGTGTGTGTGTGTGAGAGAGAGAGAGTGAGTGTGTGTGTGTGTGTGTGTGTTTGAACCCTCTCTCTGTTTTCTTCATTCACTGCCAAGTTACGTCACATTGGGAGAGCTCACAGCCGGCTGAAAACTCGGTGCACGATTCACAAACAGTGAACACACACACCTCGTCATGCCATGCTGTGTGTGTGTGTGTGTGTGTGTGTGTGTGTGTGCATGTCTCTTGCACTCCCTGTGGGAACATAGGTGGCCATTGTTGGGTGCTCGGCGAGCTCGGCAGATAGAGGGGAGTTGCTGACGGTAAAGCTGGAAGGAAGCCCAAAAAATACTGGGGCAACAAGGCTCGGCGGCATGCACACACACACACACACACACACACACACACACACACACACAGCGAGAACGCCCCCCTCATTATTTAATTGAATTATCCGCGTGGAGCTCCACGCCCTCATTCCCGCGCCACACTGAACCGAGATGAGGCTCACGGGCTGAATGTGCTGATGGGAAAGGGGAGTCAGAACACCCCTCCCCCCTCCCGGAGCTCTACGCACTCATACGGCGGGGGGGGGGGGGGGGGTTACCGACCGCTATCGCGCCGATGGATGGGGTTCCCTCAACGGGGACGTGAAAGCGTTCATTTTAGAGGCCACAGATGTCGCCTCGCTAAGCAGCTCGCATCAGTCAGGCCCGAAGTATCGCCGGCCCCCCGCATCGGGGAGGGAGTGTGTGTGTGGGGGGGGGGAGACAGAGAGGGGGGGGCGGACCATCGGTGCAAACCCAGATGGTAAA
Source organism: Pseudoliparis swirei (assembly GCF_029220125.1). Classification (NCBI taxonomy): domain Eukaryota; kingdom Metazoa; phylum Chordata; class Actinopteri; order Perciformes; family Liparidae; genus Pseudoliparis; species Pseudoliparis swirei. The sequence goes on from NC_079396.1 coordinate 5,506,147, forward strand.
TGGATCGGGATGCGAGTGCTCTTTCATGACCATCACTTTTTCTGCGAGCCTCCCTCCCTCTCTCTCTCTCTCCCTTTCCCTCTCTCCCCTCTCTCTCCTCTCTCTCTCCGCCTCTCTCTCTCCTTCTCTTTCCCCCTCTCTCTCCATCTCCCCCCCTCTCTCTCCTCCCCTCCTCTCCTCTCCCCTCCCTCTCTCTCTCCCTTTCCCTCTCTCCTTCTCTTTCCCCCTCCCTCTCCTCTCTCTCTCTCCCTCTCCCCTCCTTTCTCTCCCCCCTCCCCCTCTCCCTCTCTCTCCTCTCCTCTCTCCTCTCCCTCTCTCTTCCTCTCTCTCTCCACTCCCCTCTCCTCTCTCTCTCTCCCCTCTCTCTCCTCTCTCTCTCCCCTCTCTCTCCACTCTCCCCTCTCTCTCCACTCTCCCCTTTCTCCTCTCCCTCTCCTCTCTCTCCCTCTCCCCCTCTCCTTCTCTCTCTCTCCCCCCCTCTCCCTCTCTCTCTCCCTCTCTCTCTCTCTCCCCTCTCTCTCTCTCCTCTCTGTCTCTCTCCTCTCTCTCTCCCTCTCCTCTCTCTCTCCTCTCTCTCTCCTCCCTCTCTCCTCTCTCTGTCCTCTCTCCTCTCTCTCCTCTCTCCTCTCTCCCTCTCTCTCTCTCTTCTCTGTCCCTCTCTCCTCTCCTCTCTCTCTCTCCCTCTCTCTCCTCTCTCCCCCTCTCCCTCTCTCTCCCTCTCCCTCTCTCTCTCTCTCTCTCTCCCTCTCCCTCTCCCCCTCTCCCTCTCTCTCTCTCTCTCTCTCCCTCTCCTCTCTCTCCCTCTCCTCTCTCTCTCTCTCCCCCTTCTCTCTCTCTCCTCTCCCTCTCCTCTCTCTCTCTCTCCTCTCCCTCTCTCCCTCTCTCTCTCTCCCCCCTCTCTCTCTCTCTCTCTCCTTCCTCTCTCTCTCTCTCTCTCTCTCTCAGTTCACGCTGAGCGTCAGAGCGACAGGGTGTGTGTTTGGGAGCTGCGGAGCGTTGTCTGTGTGTTTCTCTCTTTTCTGTTCTTTCATAGTTGTGTGTATTTAGTTTATGTGGTTTATTAGTTGGGTTTCACAGTAGTTTAAATTGTTTGGTGATTAGTTGGGTTTTCTCTGGGTGTCTTCCGCTGCGGTGCCTCACCGGGCTCAGGCGAGGCGGAAATGTTTGCCCGATTCCCCGCTGCTCACGAGGAGACACGGTATGAAGATTGCGGTGACTCTTCGCTCAGCGTGGAGGAATTGGGTCGGGCTGTGGGGAAGAAAGTCGGGTTCAGCAGCGTGAAGTCCGCCGCCAAGATGAGCGGCTCGGTCGTGATCTTCCTCGATCAGGTGGGAAGGTGAGCCGCGTGGTAGAGGAGGGTCTCAGTGGGAGATTTGTTTGTACAGGTGTTTCCGCTGGACCAGCCGTCCACCAGAGTCCTGGTTTCAAACGTCCCTCCGCTCATCTCCGATGAGTTTCTCAACAGAGAGCTCTCCCCGGCACGGAAAGCTGGTCTCCCCGATGAGAGAGATCTCATCGGGGTTCAAGGAGAGCTCGATGAAGCACATACTGAGTTACCGTAGATCGGTTTATATGATACTCAACGACCGGAGCGGAGTTAAACCTGCGCTTCAGCGTCAGAGTAGATGATGTTAATTATAACGTCTACGTCTTCATCGGCAATGAAGTGCTTTCATTGCGGGAGGAGGGCACACCGCGAGGGCCTGCTCGGCGGGCGACCCTGCGCCAGCTGGTCCGGGCGGCTCGGGTCCGTCCGGCGCGTCACGCGCTACACCAGCGTGGGGAACAGCAGGTGGCGGCTGCCGCTGCCGGGCTCGCGGCGGCGTCTCTGAGAGGAGGCGCTGCGGCTGTGCCGGCGCTGCGGCGCGGCGCCGCCGATTCCAACGGAGGCCGGCGGCGGCGTCTCTGCTGCTGCACCCGACACACATGTGGTGGGTATGAATGAGGGAGTGAGTGATGGGGGTGATGCGGGCAAGGGTGGTGAGGGTGGGGATGAGGGTGGGGATGCTGGACAGGGCAGTGAAAGGCAGGCTGTGGGTGGAGTCGGGAGCGGTGAGAGGAAAGGAAAAGAAGGAAAAGCGGACCAAAAAAATGGAGGGGATGTGGGGGGATCTGCCAAGAGCAGTGGGGTAGAGGCTGGGGGTGAGGTGGGAAGTGGGGAGGAGGAAAGAAAACAAGAAAAAGAAGGGAAAAAACAAAAAAAGATTAAAAAAACAAAAAATAATATTGGTGGTGGTGGTGATGGTGGCACGGGCTTAGAGGTGGAAGTGGGGAGTGGGGTGGAGAATAATGAGGAAAGTGAGAAAGAGGAGGAAAAGGAAAAAAAAGACGAGGACAGGGGTGGCGAGAAGCCCATTGAGGGGGTAGGACAGGTGGGGGAGGCGAAGAGGTGGAGGAGGGCGGGGCAGGGGAGGGGGGCGGAGCAGGTGGAGATGGACGAGGAGGAAGCAGGGGGGCAGAAAGGAGCCTCAAAGAGAAAGAAGAGTGGCCAGAGCGCTGGCAGCGAGGCCAAGGCCAGCAGGGTGGAAGTGAGGAGGAGGAGTCAGGGGGCGGGGCCGGTGGAGGACAGTAGTGACGAGGAGGGTCAGAGGACAGCGACTCTCCTCTGTTTTTAACAAATAGTCAGACGCAAAAGCTGTACACAGATGATGAGATCAGGCTGTTTCTGCACAAAATAAAAGGGAAAAAAAAAGTAGAGGTCAGGATCACTTCCTGACCTCGTGGCCTTTGTACACTCGTGCCATTTCCACATGAGGGGAAAAATTAGACAAACAAGAGGTTTTTAGGATAAAAAAGTTTTTGCCCAAAGTAAAGGAGTGCATCCAGCAGGGGGAGGTGGAGAGCTCCAATGTGTGTTTTATTTGATTTGTTGGTTTTAAGTTTTATTTGTTTTTAAACTCTTTTCTTTTAATGAACACATTCAGAGTCGGAGTTTTAAACGTAAATGGAGCGAGGACAGTAAGAAGAGAACATCAATTTATGAATTTAACAAGATGAAGGCCAACGATGTTCTCTTCTTACAAGAGACGACAGCGACAGCACCAACGAGGCGGACTGGAGGAGGGAGTGGGGGAAGTCCTCCTGAGCCACAACACCAACCTCAGCGGAGGAGTGGGCTTCCTCTTCTCCAGGGCCTTCAGCCTCGGTCACTGGAGGTCAAACACATCGTGGAGGGAGGCTGTTCTTTGTGAAAGCACGGTTCGACCTTTTAACGTGGTTTTATAAATATCTATGCTCCAACAACTGGGACAGAGAGGCAGCTGTTGTTATCCAAGGTTAATGGTGTTTTTAATGTCTGTGCCTCGAAGGATTTTTATTCTTGGGGGATTTTAACTGCACAGAGGATGATTTTAATGACAGAAACCACACAGAGCCACATCCAGCTTCACAGCAGGTGCTGAGGAGGCTGGTCCATTCTCATGGTCTGGTGGACGTGTGGAGAAGGATGCATCCGGACTGCCGACAGTACACATGGTCCCACGTAAGGGAGGGAAGGATCTCCTCAGCCAGGTTAGACCGTATTTATGTTTTTAAGCACCATTTTAATATTTTTAAAATGTGCAGCATTGTTCCGGCTGGTTTTACTGATCACTCTTTGGTTTTATGTCATGTTTTATTAGGAATTTTTTACCTAGGAGCGCATATTGGCATTTTAATACAGTTTTAACTTTCGATAGGAATTTTAGAGAGGTGTTGTTTTATTTTTGGGGCATTTTTAGGCTGAGGAAGAGTGATTTTAATAATCTTAGGCAGTGGTGGGACCGTGGTAAGGTAGAAATTAAGCTCCTTTGTCAGCAGCACACTTTCAACGTCACTAGAGACGTCACCAGATCTATGAAGGACCTGGAGACTGAGATAGTGGACCTAGAAAGTTTAAGCGAGTCCACAGGAGATCGAGGACATATTGAAGTCCTCAAAAGTAAAAAGGCGGCACTCTCCGACCTGTTCGAAGTAAAAGTGCAAGGCGCACTGGTCAGGTCCCGATTCCAGACCATCGCGGAGATGGACACTCCCTCTAGCTTCTTCTTCGGCCTGGAGAAGAGAAGTGGGCAGGGGCGAGTGATCCACTCACTGCTGACGGACGCAGGGCAGTCGGTTGTGGAGCCAAGCCAGATCCGGAAGCGAGCGGTGGGGTTTTACTCCTCCCTTTATGCCACTGAGTATAGGGAGGAGGAGAGTCGACGGAGGGGCTCTGTGGGAGCTGCCTCAGGTCTCCGAGGAGACTAATGAGGAGCTCGACAGACCCATAACCCCCAAGAGCTGAAAGCTGCCCTGCAGGAATGCAGGAGGCGCGCCCGGAATCGACGGCCTCCCGCTGAATTTTACAAGAAATACTGGGATGTCCTCGGAGGGGACATCCTAGACGTCTTCAATGAGAGTCTGGCCTCTGGTTCCATGCCGATGTCCTGCCGGAGGGCAGTGCTGACGCTACTGCCAAAAAAAGGAAACCCGCAGGACATCGGTAACTGGCGCCCTGTGTCTCTGCTGTGTGTGGATTACAAGCTTCTGTCCAGGGTCCTGGCCTCCAGGCTGAGGTGAGCTATGGAGCAGGTCCTCCATCGGGACCAGACCTACTGTGTGCCCGGCAGGTCCATGGTGGATAACGTCCACCTCATTCGGGACGTTTTGGAGGTCTCCAGCTCGTTGGGTATGGATACTGGTCTGATTTCTCTAGATCAGGAAAAGGCTTTTGACCGCGTTGAACACGGCTTCCTCTGGAAAGTTCTGGGGAAGTTTGGGTTCAGCGCTGGCTTCATAGCTAAGATCAAGGTGTTGTACAGTAATGTTGAGAGTGTGCTGAAGATAAACGGCAGGCTGTGTGCTCCTTTTAGAGTGAGTAAACGGCAGGGCTGTGCTCTGTCCGGGATGCTCTACGCACTCTCCCTCGAGCCCCTCCTCATTAAAATACGCTCTAGCCTACATGGTTTGGTTTTACCTGGTTTTAGTAAAGGAATGATTTTATCGGCATATGCCGACGACGTTGTTGTTTTATCAAGAATCAAAATGATGTAAACCTTTTAAATCAAATAGTACATGATTTTAGCACGGCATCATCAGCGGTGAACTGGAAGAAAGCGAAGCCCTCGCTGTGGGGAGTGGCGTGGCGGCCTCCGGTTCTTCCACAAAAGCTCATATGGAAAAGGACGGTTTTAAATATTTAGGAATATACCTGGGAAACCGAGCATGGTCCAGAAGAACTGGGAGGCGTCACAGAGAAGATAGAGGAAACTTTCCAAATGGAAGTGGCTGCTCCCCAGATGTCTTTTAAGGTAGAGTACTGGTTTTAAACAATCTTATTGCATCCCAACTGTGGCACAGGTTGACCGTGTTAGACCCTCCTCTGGCTTCTTAGCTAACATACAAAAGAAGATGGTGGATTTCTTTTGGGAGGGTCTACACTGGGTGCCACAGGGGTGCTGTTTTAGCCAGAGAGGAGGGGACAGGGCCTCGTCCACCTGGCCAGCCGGACGGCCACTTTTAGATTACAGTTTGTTCAGAAGTTTTAACGAGTCCGGGGTTTTAGTGTGGCGAGACGTGGCCAGCTGCATCCTCAGGCGTGCTGACAACCTGGGGTTGGATACTGCTCTGTTTTAATAGACTCCAGCATTTTAAAACTAAGTGGGCTGCCTCCTTTTTATCAGGGTGTTTTTAAGTCGTGGGCCCTTGTTAAGCACGAAGGTGCCCACAGTCTGACTCTCTGTTCTGGTTGTTGAGAGAACCATTAATTTATAATGCGACTGGACATTAGCAGCAGCGTCACCCTGGACTAGCGGGGCTGCTGCGAACAAAGACCCTTTCCTGCAGCAGTTGGTGGATGCAGTGGGGCCGGCGCTGAGCGACCCCGGCCCTGGGCTCCTGCTGGGATGCATTCCGACCGGGTGGCGAGGCTCCTGGAGCTGTGGAGGCAGAGGCTGACCGGGTTGGAGAGGAGCCTCCTCAACGACTACAGCCAGCAGAGAGCAGAGCCGGACCCTGCAGACCCCTTCCCAGACATCTCCCTCAGCCCGGAGCTAGGGGGACTCACCGCCCCTGCTAAGAACGAGCCACCCAGAAAACTGCACACTGAACAAAGCAGACAAGAAGACTTTGTATTTTAACCTCGTGAAGAGTATCAACAGGTCCAGACTGTGCAACAGACCGCCCACTGTGTGGTCAGAGAGACTTGGGCATGGAGGCCCTGGCCCGCAGTGGGGGGTCCTATACAAGCCTCCCCTGAAGAAAAGGACCGCTGACCTCCAGTGGCGGATTTTACACGGTGCTGTCGCGTCCAACGCTTTTATTTCGGTAATCAATCCCGCTGTCCTGAGCCAGTGCCCCTTCTGTGACCTCCGGGAGACTATTTACCATGTTTTTAACGAGTGTAAGAGACTTTTGAGTTTCTTCACTCTTTTAACAGTGGTTTTTAGTCTTTTTAATGTGGCTTTTACAGAGAAGGTTTTTATCATGGGAGCTGCCTACAAAAAAACGGAAAAGAAAAGTGGCAGCTCCTTAATTTTTTATCCGGCGAAGCCAAAATGGCCATTTATTTAACAAGGAAGTCCCGGGTGGAAAACAGAGAGGGGCAGGAGGCCAGGGCAGTGTGGCTCTGTAACATCAGAGCCAGACTCTGGCTGGAGTTCAGATTTTATAAACACATTGGAGACCTGGATGCTTTTAAACAACGCTGGTGTTTTAAAGGTATTGTTTGTTCTGTGGTGGAGGAGGAGCTGGTGTTTGCACCACTTTTTATTAGGTAAAACATGTTTCTGTTTTTTAAATATTTTGTTTTGTTTGTTTGCTTTTATTTTAAACAACTGATTTTTTAAAACACTTCATTTTTAAAGAAACATAATGGTTAAAAAAATGTAAATAAAGTGTTTTTCAAAAATCAAAAAAAAATCTCTCTCTCTCTCTCTCTCTCTCCTCTCTCTCTCCTCTCTCTCTCCTTCTCTCTCCTCTCTCTCTCTCTCTCCCTCTCTCTCCCTCTCTCCTCTCCTCTCTCTCTCCCCTCCCCCCTCTCTCTCTCTCTCTCTCTCTCTCTCTCTCTCTCTCTCTCTCTCTCTCTCTCTCTCTCCTCTCTCTCTCTCTCTCTCTCTCTCCCCCTCCTCTCCCTCTCCTCTCCTCTCCCCCTCTCTCTCTCTCTCTCTCTCTAACTTCTCGAGCAGCTGGAAGTGCTAGTCAAGTGGATTTCTGCTCTCGTGGGCCAGCTGCCTGTCTGGCCTCACGTCGGCTAATGGAAGTTAAATCCGGCTGCGGTCGGCTGTGTGCCGGCCGGAGGCCAGCGCTGGATTTCTTTTTCACTGTATTGTCAACATCGACTTTTAAGGATTCACTCGGTGCTCCGGCAACGCTGCGTTTTTTCTTTTCTTCTTCTTCATCCCGAGGAGTTGCTGTTACCGGCTAGAGACCAGAGAAGCACGGCTAACTTCTCCTCCTGGGTTTATTTCACGCTGACTCGGTTAAGAACAAAAACATCTGCATCAGAAAGTGACATGAATTTGAGTTTTTCTTCTTCTTTTCGTCCTCTCTTTCTTCTGTTGTAAGAAAAGAGCAGGCCAACGGCGGCGCACTCGTGTAATCTTCATCCCAAAAACTATTTTCTTCCTCTTTGGAAGTTTTATTGAGGTCAGAAGAAACTCCATTTACCTCCGAGAGCTGATTTCCAGGCGATGCAGTGAGCAGTGGGAGGGGCCAGCGGTCCTCCTCCTCTCTGCTGTGATGAGCTGTCAAACTACTCCAAGGTGCTCACAGACAGGGGAGGAAATGTACACAACTTTGAGGGGGACATTTTTTCCCCCCACTGACTCCGAATCAGCAACGTTAGGAGCGCCAGAGGCTCCTCCCCCCTCCTCATGCCTCTCAGTGGATGAGATGGTGGCTGCCTGCACACCTGCTACCCCTTGATGATAGTGTCAGGGGATGGAGCCACACACACACACACACACACACAATCACAGAGCTACATCAGTACTCCTCCCCCCCTTGCTTCTAACCCCCAGGCATGGCTGTTGAACACCGCATCAAGAGGCTCAGTATTTGAGGCGGCGTGTTGATTCCAGCATTTAATTAGTGGCTGGTGACACGACTATTCTGTGATGTTATTGAATCCACCCAGAGCCAATAAGACTGATTATACCCCCCCCCCCCCTCCTGGTCCATTATACAAGCGGCTGGCCGTGCTAATCGAGTGGGCTTGTTTTGGAGTCCCATAACCCGTGGGGTGGGGGGGGGGGGCTTTATTTTTCTTCTCGCCACGGGTTCCCTCTCGGCTTGAAAGGCAATTATGATTTGAGTGGAGTTCCGGTGGACTGAAATGAGGTCTGTGGTTACGGCGCGCTGCAGACCGTTGCGGCGGTTTATCCAGCGAGGGGAAAATTAACCGTGAAATAAAAAGTGTAAGTGAACCGCTGTGGGGTTGTTGTTTACCACTCAACGGCATACGTCATCATTACGCCGCCCCCCAAAGCCTTCAGGCCCCCCGTTTTCAATTTGGCCTCATCTAATTTAGGTTTAATTCTATTTGTTATTTATTTTTCTATGTTAAGCGCAGCCGATTTGCAGCACCGTTGGGGGGCGAGGGGGGATGGGAGGGTGGGCGAGCAACAACGTGGAGGTAGTGAGGTTACGCCGGTGCTGGGTTGAGAATGTGAGGAGCATACAACCCGCTCACTCTCAGACTAATCCGGGGAAGTATGCACGGGCAAACTAGTCCGCCGAAACAAACCGTTCAATTCAATTCAGTTTATTTTATATAGTCCAATATCACACATTACAAATTTGCCTCAGATGGCTTTATAATCTGTACACATACGACTTCCCTGACCTTTGACCTCACATCGGATCAGGACAAACTCCCAAGAAATAGAAAAAATACCCTTTCACAGGGAAGAAAACTGAAGAACCCTTCAGGAGAGCAACAGAGGAGGATCCCTCTCCAGGATGGATAGAAGACATAGATGTCATGTGTCCAGAAGGAATCATTACAGAGTTACAACACATTCAATGAGTATGACAGAGTGTTTGAATAGTTGGTAGTCGGCATGGACCACGATCCTTTCACCGGCAGCAACTCATCGTCTTCATCAGCATTTTAGAGCTCAATGGTCTTTAAAGATGGATGTGAACACGAGTCCTGGCAGCGTCGGAAATACACGAGGGCAAAGGGCAAAACTGCCCCTAAGAAATATAATGTAGCCCCTGATATCACGAGGAGAGGGGCACAACATGCCCCCATAATTTATTCCTGATAATTTAATAGCGTTTTGTTTTTGTTCTTTATTGTGTGTGTCTGTATTGCCTGTACTAGGGTTGGTACCAGGCACGTGCACAGACATTTTGGGGGGCAGGTGCTCAAACCAAAAAAAAGGGCACCCAATGCCAAAAAAAATTCTGAAAGAGTTGAAGCATAAGCAGCATTACACTGATGATGCTGTCCTTGACCTGCGTTTCCTCTGGGCAGCATCAGACAGCTAGCTTACATTTTCTTTATGAATAAAGATGAATTATTATATCGCAACAATAGTACAAGCGTTCTGATTGGCTAATGGGTGTCATTCCAGCCACGTATTGCCCTCCTCCTGGTCTGATACGGATCCGTATTGCCCTCTGACGTCATTTTCAAAATGAGCGATATTGATAGACATCAACAGTCAAGAGCAGTGGTCCTCAAACTAAGGCCTCCACATTTGGCCTGGACCTCTGAACAAGAGAGGCTGTATGATTTTTTTTTTCCAGTCTGGTCACTCAAATCCTAGACTAGCCCATTAAATAGAACGGAATAAGAACTCTCTCTCTCTCTCTCTCTCTCTCTCTCCTCTCTCTTCTCTCTTCTCTCTCTCCTCTCTCTATTCTCTAAACATAACTACGTCAGTAAACAGCTGGACAAGACTTTGAAATCACGGATTTCGTGAGTTTTTGTTTGTTTATTTTTTAGGAAACGTCGGACCAGTCGTGACGTCATGTTTTCAGCAGCGCTAATGTTGTGGTTGATTTATCACAAAACAACGTCAGGGAACAAACACCGTCATGACCTGTTTGTCTGATGCTGCGCGTCAGAGGAGAAGGAGGTGCAGCCGTTTAGTAGCGCGAGGAGCACTGCGCGGAGGAGGAAGTGGAGGAGGGAGGGGCGCGGCGGGGGGGGGGCTCGTGAGCATCGCAGAGCACGTCGGGGCGAAATTCTCACAAGAACTCAAATAAATGCCCCGTCGGATATTAAAACACATTTGGGGGGACTTGATGACAGAGAGAGTAACTTTTATTCTTAAATACTGATGAATGAAAAAAGTGTCTCCAGCAAAAAGGGCACTTTTCTCATCCAGGGCAAAAGGGCTGGTGCTTGAGCACCACTAGGGCTCTATCTGTGCACGTGCCTGGTTGGTACACAAGAAAAATATAATTTTGAATAAAAACAAAACAAACTAGAACGGGCACTCGGTAGAGCGCATACCTTCGCATGTCACAAGATTGGGCATTGAATTATGAACATTTTGGCATTAGTTGCATGCCAATTGGCTACAAATTGACCGAGCTATGGTAAAAAGAAGATTTTGACCTTTTCATGACCTTGGCCTTGACCTTTGACCCGATCGATCCCAAAATCTAATCAAATGGTCCCCGGATAATAACCAATCATCCCACCAAATTTCATGCGATTCGGTTTAAAACTTTTTTTGTTACGCGAATAACACGCATACAAATAAATAAATACACGGCGATCAAAACATAACCTTCCGCATTTTCAATGCGAAGGTAATAAATGAGTTAGAATTGTTAATAGTTGTTAAAAAATTGTAATAACAATAAATAACCACAAAGAAATAAGAATATTTTCTGTTTGTTTTTCGTTAAAGAAAATCTAGGAAAACACTTTAAATCTGTAGACTACTGCTTAATAATCTTATTATTGCCATTTTTTTGACAATGGCTCATATACTGCAAGCCTAAATAAGTATATTTGTTATTTTTGAACAAATATTGTCTCCAATGCCCCTGGATTTCATTCCGTGGGGGCAAAAATTGCCCCCGAAAAAAAAATCTGTATTTCGGTTCATCTGTGCAACCGGAGCGCAAAACGTCTGTCGGGGAAACGGCATATCCGTCGGTCGCCGGCGTCTTCACTCCGGCTGCTCGTGCGGTCGTGCGTGTTCGGCGTTGAGGATCCGGGGCTCTGCATGGACTTGTCAAGGGGGTGGGGGGGGGGGGGGGGGGAAGTCACGCTCCTCCGAGGCTACGGAATCCCGCTCGCGGTGGTTTGGAATGCTGACAGCTGTTCTTTTTGGGACGGATGGATGAGGACCGTTGACGTCGAAAATCAAACGAATCAGTCATCTCAATGTCAAAGCTGCTGTAGGAAAAGCCCCCCCTCACACACACACACACACACACACACACACACACACACACACACACAACCCCTCCCGTCGCCTCTTTATTTGAGATGAAGTGGGAAAGGTGCGCCGAGTCAGCGATGTATCGCCTTTGCGCCGGCTGGAGCGAGAGGGTCGTTTATGACGTCGACCGTAACCAGGTGACCTATTTTCGGATTAAAAGAATCACCGATGTCAGCAGAATTAGAGAAGCATCGGTGTCCGTCGTTTCCCGGGAAGTGGGCTCTTCCTTTCTTTTTCCGTAGTTTTTTAGTTGGCTCGCCTCGATTCTTTTCAGGCCGAGGAAGCGAACGTTATTTTGCCGTGTGCGGGCAAATTAGGTGCAATCTTCCAGAGTGAGGAGAGGGAGGAGGCGCACAGAGATGATGACGAAGGTTTCTCATCGGCTCTCGTTGTCAAGCAGGAACACTTAAGACGATTGCTTCACCGGTGACCTGAAACGCGTGGGAGGGTTTGAGATGAAAGGATGCGGAGAGAGAGAGAGAGAGAGGAAGGAGCGGAGAGAGAGCGTGGCATGGAAAGAAAAAGTACGAGAAAAATGAAAGGAGGTGAGAGGGAGATGGAGATGGAGGAGGAGAGGAAAAGAGATGCTGAGAACTCCACTGAGACAGGATCCCTCCCTCTGCTTTTATTTTAAAAAATGAGATTTGATGGGTGATTTTTCCATTTCTTCAACACGAGTCGGGGTCAAACTGACCTATGAGTAATGAACATACTCGCCACCGGGTCATGGAAACCCCGCCTGGCACCTCTCCAGACACACGGTCATACAGCCTCGCGGCTTTTGGTGGCCCGAGCAATTTTCTGAATTATAAGTCAGTTTCATACGTCGGCTTAATCAATAAATCTGCGGGTTCATCGGCCCGTTAGTCGATGAGCCATCTTCCACCGCATTAGGCATCATGGCTGCCCTCTTAAAGGGCCGGAAACACTTTATAAACTCCTCGAACATATTTCTATATAACTCTCTTTGCATTTGATTATTGTTTATTTGAGTGTAGAAATATTGTACATAAGAAAATGTCTCTAATATTACAACATAAATCCATTTAATCTAAAACCTTCAAAATAAAAGCACGGGACATTTTTCTTCAATTTCTTTAAGAAAAGGTGATCACGCGTCTTAAAAGCCGCCAGGGGCCACTAAAAGCGATGCGGCGGGCCGGATTCAGACCGCGGGCCTTGTGTTTGACAACTGTGATTTAGGAGATGCAAGTTTTTGCTGTTTGCTGTCTTTATTTTTTTTATTTGCTAAAAATAGCCAATCAGAGAAAAATAAACCTGTCAGGAACATTTTTTGTATCTGGTTTGGCGGAGGAAATGTAAATGTGTGGGCAGGACTGATTGTGCAGGCCCCATTGTCCTGAGAGTGCAGCATGCCATCCTCAGGTATGTGTGTGTGTGTGTCTACGTGTGTGTGTGTGTGTTTGTGCCAGCCAGTCCACCACTTAATGAAGTCTCTTTCATTTTGGGGAGGAAGAGAGGTGAATGCACTTCATTAACCTCGATGCCTCTTACAACAAGACACACCAAAACACACACACACACACACAGACAGACACACACAGACACACACAGGCATTTCCACAAGGAGAGCAGAAAAAAAAAGACACAGGCTACATTGAGGGCGGAAGTAACTAAAGCACATGCCAGGCGGATGAAGATGGATGGCAACCTTTTCACGGGGCGCTTTATCTCGGCCCACACAAGGCAAAAAAAAAAAACAGCATCTTTGTCCGCGCCCCTATTCAGTTTTTTCCAGCGCAGAATAGAGAGACAATGTCTCATGACTAAAGACCATGACGTTTATGGATATTAATGGCGTGTCGGTGGGAGCTCCAGATGGAAATGTTAGAATGTTCATTGTAAACAGAAACAAAACCTGCTATTAAATCCAGAGCATTTATTCTCCACCTTAATAAGTCCTGCTCATCACGCTGAGAATCTTTGGAAAGTTTAGTTTAGTAGGCGTCGGTACTTTAGATAGATAGATATAGATAGATAGATAGATATACTTTATTAATCCCCAAGGGGAAATTTGTCGTCACAGTAGCAGCACCAATAAACTACACACACGAGAATAAAATATAAAATATAAAAAACAGGGATGAAAGATATAGATGTATACAAGTAAAATATAAAATACAAGATGAAGTATATATATGTATATAAAATGAAACATATATGTATATATATACACACACACACAAACACATATAATACAATGACTGAGCAAAGTATACAAAGTATACTTTGACTTGTTCTGGATAAGAAGTCAAGTTATCTCTCCACCCCTGATGGATCTTGGGTCTAACTCTGAAATGTAGGTATTGTGTAATTTAATGCTGCCGATTATTCTCTCGATGAATTCTTTCAAAAGTTCCTCTCAACGACCAACGGTCCAAAAACCCAAAGACACGAAACGGAGAAACGTTTGGATTATTAAGATGCCGCATGCCCATAAACTGTGTGTCAATCATTCGTATTGAGCAAGAACTCTTCATTTTGTCATGAAATGGGTTGTGCAGCCACCGCTCAGGCTTCGCTCAATAGATTATAAATGCCCAGTAAGGATAATTGCCTTTCCCAGAGCGTTATGTTAAGTGTGAGTCGGTGAAGAATGCTCATTTCTTTCTTCTTTTTTTTTTTTACGACCCCACCATGATCTTATCTGCTGAAAGTCTGCCGTTTCCTTGTAGCGGCACGTCTCCAGTTCTCAGAGTCCTCTTTTTTTCTTGCCGCGCAGTGAGACTCCTGACTGGTCCGCCAATCAATGTTGGCCTTTTAAATAAATAAAAATAATAAAACGGCAGGCGGCTCCTTCATTAAAGGATGCCGCACATTTTTAAATGACCGTCCTCTGCCTGCCGGCTCGTGACTTCCGCCTGAATCCATCACCGGTTCTTCTCTCCTCATCTTTGGATCTGAGTTTTTGCCCGATTCGAACAGTGTTCAACATGATTAGTGGGGGTGTGTTCTCGGGATGGCCCCTCATCATCCCCCCCCCCCCCACAAACACACACACACACACACACACTCTCATGCTCACTCTCTCTCGACGCACTGATGAATTTAATTGGCTAAATTAAAAAGCCCTCTCCTCTAATAACGAGAGCTTCAGGAGATATAAGTGGAACGGTCTATTTTGCTAAAAAGGAGGGGGGGGGGGGGCTGCATATCCTCTGAAAGGGGTGGAACTTATCTAAAGGAAGATAATCAAATTATGTGTAAGGGGGATTCAGTGATGTCATCGACTGCACCGGGAAGCAGGACTGGACTCGTTGCCCCGGGACTTTTAATTTCGCCGTGCCTTTTTGACTTTGACCGGGCCGACATTAACGGCTCGGTTGAATTACGAAGCGAGGCCCGTCGGAAAAAAAGGCTTGGCCATGCCAAGACGGCGTTTAGCAGCGCTCTCTTGATCAGATCCGTTTTATAAATGCGTCTGGGGAGGAAGCTTTAATTGCTCGGCTCCCAGAGAGATCACGTGACATGCAGGCGTAGAATGAGATGGCATTTTTTTTTTTTTTGTGGGAGTGATCTATAGGGGTAGTGTTTCTTTTATGGATTAGTTCTTCCAATCAGAATATCAGCGTAAGAGATGAAGTCAAAAAAACTAGAGCTTTTCTCAAAGGGACTTTGGTGCTAAGAAACACTACCACTTTAGTCCACAGGGGCCGCCAAAATCGGCTAGGCGACCAATATGTTTCCTGCTTCCTTGCAGCCGATGGTCCTAAACGGCGCCTCGCAATGTAGCTGTTCCAAATGGCACATTTCTAAAATAGGGATTTTAAATGTCAGCCATCTGCTTTGCCTCTTGCTCCTGGCCCGGGGGCTCCGCACCTCAAGGCTGTGCGTGGGTTGGAGGAGAAAACAGTCTTATCTCGCCGCGGCTGGAATGCCAGGAACGCGGGGGCCGTCCGCCTCCCCATAATGTCATCGGTTGCGGGCTTCTGTGTAAACGGACCACAGAAGGAGGAGCGCCGACACGGAGAGGCCTTTCATACCCCCCACCACCACCACCTTTCGACTTTTGAACGCGGGCCCAAGCAGTAGACTATTGCAAGGCCTGAAGGGAGACAGACATGGACGGTCAGAGAGTGTGTGTGTGTGTGTGTGTGTTGGGGGGGCTTTGCTCGGACTCTCCTGGTTGTCTGTGGTGACGTCTCGTCCCTCAACTGGCATGCCATGGGGGGGGGGGGGGGGGCTGCACATGAGCAGGAAATCAGAAAAGCACTCTGATGCGACACCACGTCTCACGCTAAACCGCAAAAAATACACCAAAAAGTTTGGGGTCACTTGTTTTCAAAGTAAAGCACTGTTTTTTTCTTCAATGAAGTTAACATTAAATTCATCAGAAATACAGTCTATACATTGTTAATGTGGTAAATGAGTACGTCTCTACTCTAGGTGTATAGAGGCCCATCTCCAGTGTTCTAATGGTACATTGTGTTATCGCCTTAGAAGACTAACGGAGGGGTAGAAAACCCTTCAAACCCCTTTTTATGTTAGCACAGCTGAAAACAGTTATGCTGGTGAGAGAAGCGATACAACTGGCCTTCCTTTGACCGACAAGTTTGAAGAACAGAATTAATATTTAAAAATAAAAGTCTATATTTCTTGTCAATGTCTTCACTATTTTTTCTATTAATTTTGCAATTAATTTGATTAACCCTTGTGTTGCCTTCGGGTCATTTTGACCCGAATCAATATTACACCCTCCCCCCGCTTTAGGATTAATTTGACCCCATTCAATGTTTAATGTCGGTGTTCTTTCGGTCGTCAACAAACAAACATAAAGTGCCTCACACTTAAACTTGGAAAACAATATTAATTCTAATAATTTTCTGGAGGTTTTAATTGCTGGCATCAAATTGAACCCAAAGGGTAAAATATGTTAGTAAATATAAAGGTAACAGGAGCGTGAAACATAGAATCGGGTCAAAATGACCCAAAGGCGGGGGGAGGGTGTAATATTGATTCCGGTCAAAATGACCCTAAGGCAACACAAGGGTTAATAAAAGTGTGAGTTTTCATGGAAAACATGACTTTTTTTTTAACGGTAGTGTAGATGACACCAAAAAGAACCCAAAAGGAGGACGGCTAGTCCAGCCTCGTTTTCCTCACGGCTGGAGGAGACGTATCCACCACAGCGGCGATAAACCAGTGCACGCCTTTGCTTACTTTGTTTGGCACAGTCCGCCAAAGGCCACGTAAATTGGGGCGCCGACATGAAGGATGTGTTGCATGAGGTAACCGAGTACCAAAGGGATCCTTCTCTTCTTCTTCTTCTTCTTTATTTTCTCTCCTCTTGTCTGGCCCTTGGGCTCATTTCTCAGCCTCTATTTATTCAAGTGGTGGAGAAAGGAGGGGACGGTGAAAGGGTTGTATACACCGCACAGCTGGACACTGATAGGACGTTTAACAACCCTGCGGTGTCCTTTGCGTGTGAGAAAAGGCAGAAGTTGGTCCAAGTCTTAGACCCCCCCCCCACCCTCTCCCACCTCCTCCGTTGCCAATTCCTGGCCCTACTTGTGGATGACCTAGAGGCTCTCCAGTCCAGACTCGCATATGTTCCCTGAAGCTCCCGTACGTCCTTTTCCCCCCTTCTTCTTCTCTTGAATCGGAGATCTGAAAAGGCCGCTTTCTGTTCCCCCCCGATGATGTCTTCCACTTGCAGCGTGCGAGTGGAAGACATGTTGGAAAGACTTTGTTTTGAACGTTTTAACACGGACAACCAAATGGGGCGTTTGGAGCTGGTCGCTTAAAGCGGTCGCACACTGACTTACCCCTGTTCTGAAAATACTGAAGCCCCCCCCCCCCCCCTTTAAAACCTCGGAACAAAATGTGAAAACACAAGGAGGCAATTGAAAGTGTATAATAGAGCTAGAGAGGGGGGGGGAGGGAGGGGGGATGACACATTTTTCTTCCTGACTGTAAAACCCCTTCCTTTTAGTGTATATGTGTGTGGGGAGGGGTCCTTTTGAAAGGGGGCTGTATCTTAGAGGAGATGGGGTGTATGTGAGGGTGGGGGGGGGGGGGGGGCGAACAAAGACCCCCTTCCCCTGTGACAAACACACACAAGTTTTGACGGTGCTTCTCACGCGTGTCCATCTTTTACAGTCAACAGCATTCCGAGGACATCGACGCACGCACGCACACACACACACACACACACACACACACACACACACAGGGTGTGGCAGCGCTCATCTATGTGTTTAAAAAAGAAGAAATAAAAAAAAGAAAAGTGAACCCCCCCCCCTTCCTCCGAGAGAAATTTCCAACAAGCTTAGTTTACGGAAGTGTCTGTCCAATGGGTCCATCGGCCATGTTCAAGGATGATCACACACACACACACACTTCTGACAAAATACCACTCAATCTTTCTCACAGAGAGAAGTGGGAAATAATCACCCAGAGGGGTTTAGAGCTGCATTAGGGTGGAATTCGATTACGGGAATTGTGTTAATTTCTGACCTTGGGTGGTACCACTGGGCATCGCTATGAGCAGTGGTCCCCAAACTACGGCCCGCGGGCCGGATTCGGCCCGCCTCCCCATTTGGACCGGCCCCCTGAACAATACCAGTGACGCGTTCCGATTTATTATTTTTTTCACCTGGCCCGCTGCCGTTGAGATTGCAGTGATTGAGACGCGGAGAAAATGTGGAGTGGTGCTCTTCGCAATAGAACATCTTTGATGGGACGTGTCGCGTCTCGGCCAATCAGCGTTCAGATGTCCACAGCGTTTGGGAAATTAGGTTAGCTTGAATGTCATGGTGTGTTCACACCGGACGCGTCGAGAATTTTACGCAGCAGTCTCGACGCGCGTCGAAAAAAAAGTGTGTTCAGACCAGACGCGTCGCGACCGCAGAGTACTTCCACTTTTTAGTGGACTGAGCTGCACTCCCACTGCGCTTCTCGCTGCTCTCTCTTCTCTCTTTGATACGTGTCTCTGACTTTTCCACCTACGGCGGCAGATCTCCTCTGTCATGAAACACATATGCCGGTGTTACACCCCTACTGGTTTTCAAACCTACTGGTTTCCCTACGCGTGCGTGCGTTGTGTTCTCTTAACATCTGCAGCGGGGCTGTCTCGCTCACCAGATTCGTCACACATTCACGAACATATTGCTGGAGATCTTCAAGCCACCGTTCATATCCATTTGGGCGATTACGATTGTATAAGTGAGCAGAGCATCACAGCCACGTATGAAGAAATACATTTTCGAAAAATAAAAATAAAAAGATCGCCCGACCTGGTTTCGATCTCTTTCACGCAAAAGGAGACTTCACTAAAAGACGCGCAGTCTGTGCACTGCGCCACCAGATATTAGGTTCAAGTCAAGTAATTTATATATTGATCCATTAAGTCACATTTCTTATGTTTTCATGGGAACAGTTTGGTCGAAGGGATCTGGAATAACTGGTCATCTTGAGCGGATATTTACACTTTGAAACATGTTTAGCGATGCTTGTTCGCAACGCAACAACCACACAATACCGCACACAGGTGAGCACATTCTCACTAGCACCCCCCCCCCCGGCTGGCCCTCCAGCAGGCAAGGCAAACGTTATGTGGCCCTCTTAGGAAAAAGTTTGGGGACCCCTGGCTATGAGCACACTCATTTGTTCTAGTTGTGGTACACACACACACACACACACACCGACTCTTATTTGATTGCGCATACGTGCGTGTGTGTGTGTTTCAGGAAGTGCTGTGACCGGCCACATCCCCCCACCCACCCACCCCCCGATTCTCCCTTACGTGAATCACTTAGAACCAACACACTCTAAGCTAAATGAACTCCCCCTCTCGCTCGCCCCTAATCACATTAGCCTAAGTGATATGGGAACGCCAGGCCAGACACACACACCCTCCTACTTTCCCCGTCTTTCAACCCCAAATAAATAGCCACTCCTCCACGAGCTTTAAGTTGTCTTAAGCTCCATCGTTGGATAATAGACCGTTTTCTTCCCCCTCAAAGACCCCATCGTGGAATAATGAGGATCAAGAGCAGAGAAAGCAGGGTCGGGAGAAATGCAAGAGGGAGGAACAGAGGACACTCTGCTAATACCCGCCCCGGGGTTTAACTCATCAAAACACCTGTTTTGTCAGAGTGCGTGAGGTTATTGTGCAGAACGACTGCTGGATTCTCTTTTTTTCTTGTCGTAGTCGACCGCCATTGTGGTGTCATGTGTTTGAATGAAACGGGCTCACGGCTGGATGGCGGGAAAAAAAAACTCCAGGTCTGAAAAGTGAAGCTAATGCATTCGTTCTAATGGCCGTCAGGGAAAGAAAGAAGTCCGATTGTATAGAAGTCTATGGGAAAATGACCCTTCTCCTCAATGGCTTTATTACACGTAGTCAACATCGTAAACGTGAGTTTATGATCTCAATCTCTGGTTTCAAGTCGTCTTCAAAACACACAATGTGCATCCAGGTAATTATGATCCCATTTAGAGTATAATAGACCATAAAGCAGGGTTTGCTTTAGGCGCGGGGCTACCTTGAGAATGCGAAGGTCGTTGCCCCGGCGTTGTGTCCGTGTTTTCGTCTTTTTGTTTTCACAGTGCGCTTTCAGTTCACGGAGGCTAATTGTATGGTTTTGGTTTTAGAACGGCTCGGTTCGGTTGTACGTGGCTTCGCTCTCTTGCGTTACTCTTAGTTTCGAAAAGAAATCTCCAAATAAAACCAATGGGTTACGTCACATTGACCACGCCCACATCTTATACACAGTCCACGTCGAGGCCTGGTAGCTGTGTGACGGTGCAACTTAAAATACATGCAGGGTTCATACGGTCATGGACAATTTGGCAAAGGCATGGCATTTTTTAACGTTTTTTTTCAAATTTTTATCTCAAAGGTTTTGAAAAAGTCATGGACATTAGTTATTTTGATATGTTCATTCACGCTGAAATAATGAATATGCTTTTAAAAGAAAGACGCTCAATATATAAGCCGACACACGCTCTCGTACGACTGAACACATCGTAACTGAAAAGTCCGGTAGTCATAGCAACAGTATTTTAGGGAAGCGGTCGGGATAATCCACGATGCCAGGGGAGTGTAGATTTAACCATGCGTGGCTACATATGGACAAGTACTCATTGTTAGTTTAAATACTGACTATTCTCACTTTTTCATGCATACACCGAGATTTCACAAAATGTTTTTTGGTCATGGAAATTTGAGTTATAGTCCTGGAAAAATCCTGGAAGTCCATTGGTCACCATGTGTATGAACCCTGTAAATACCAAATCTCCACGGAATAGAGTGACTTGACCTACTCTAATAACTCCCCCCGGATGGACACGTTGGAGGTCGTCTTCACGGCGTACAAATAACCCACATGATCATTTTATTTAAAATAATTCAACATGATTAGACGCTAATATGGATCTCTGCAATACTGAGCCATGCAGGACCCCAGACAGAGTAGACTCTGCGTGTGCCCGGTTAATAATCGATGGATTCGCCGTGTTATTCCCTGGTAAATAGCTCCCAGTTTTGCCGGGCCGAGCCCATCTCTTATCGATGAGCCTCTCATATGCCTCGTCCACACAGCTCACCATCAATCTGCATCAACTGGGCAAACGGCAGATTAACTGGCCTGTGTGTGTGGGGGGGGGGGGGGGGGGAGAGAAGGAGATGTCTGCGGTGGGTCTTTGTTGTGTGCGAGGTGGGTGGGTTTGTCAGGTATACCATCCTCGTAATTGTAGGACTCTGTTGGCGCTGGGCTTCGGGCCATTGAATTACTCCTGCCTATAGAACCCCCCCACACACACACACGCTTTGTGCAACTTGCATCATTCGCTCATCCCGTTTTGCATTTCTTTGCCTTATATATTTATAGAAAGTGTTTTCACATTTCAACAGTTTGACATCTTGTTTGTGTGCCAGTGAAACTGATTATTATCTTTACAAAAAGCAATCCTCCTCTTCCTTCATCCACTTCCATTCCGGACTTCTACATCTCCTTTTGCTTCAGTCCTCTTTTCTCCAAAGTTGTTCCACATATAATACATGTGAGCTTTTTTTTCGTTTCTTTTTAGCTCTAACTGTCACTCTCTTTTCTTTCTTCTTTTCTTTTCTTTGCTTCCATCCCTGCCTACTGAAGCCCACAAATATATAAATGCAGGTAAGCGTTCAAACTATCTTCCAATGCTTCTTCTGTTTGCTGACAGCTGGTTCGTCTTTGTGTGTTCTGAGCAACTCTGTGGACAAAAAGAAGTAAACATGAATTCAGTGTTTTTTTATATCAGTTTAACGAAATGAAGACATCCTCTCGGGCTGCGTGGTTGTGTGTTTGTACGCATGAAACACATCTTTGTCATTTCTTCCTCTTCCTCTGATACGCCCGATGCTCTTGCTGACCGAGTTCAAGGGTTGCAGAATCATGTCATACATTCTGCATGCATGTCATTTGCTGCAGTGTAATTATGGCCGCCGCGGTAAATTCATCACAGCGCCACATTTGTGTCGAGCCGCCCTCAGAGAGAGGACCCACTACATCATTGGATAGCACCAGTTAACCCACTACATCATTGGATAGCACCAGTTAACCCACTACATCATTGGATAGCACCAGTTAACCCACTATATCATTGGATAGCACCAGTTAACCCACTACATCATTGGATAGCACCAGTTAACCCACTGTATCATTGGATAGCACCAGTTAACCCACGACATCATTGGATAGCACCAGTTAACCCACAACATCATTGGATAGCACCAGTTAACCCACGACATCATTGGATAGCACCAGTTAACCCACTCCATCATTGGATAGCACCAGTTAACCCACAACATCATTGGATAGCACCAGTTAACCCACGACATCATTGGATAGCACCAGTTAACCCACTCCATCATTGGATAGCACCAGTTAACCCACTACATCATTGGATAGCACCAGTTAACCCACTGTATCATTGGATAGCACCAGTTAACCCACTACATCATTGGATAGCACCAGTTAACCCACTACATCATTGGATAGCACCAGTTAACCCACTACATCATTGGATAGCACCAGTTAACCCACTACATCATTGGATAGCACCAGTTAACCCACTACATCATTGGATAGCACCAGTTAACCCACTGTATCATTGGATAGCACCAGTTAACCCACTACATCATTGGATAGCACCAGTTAACCCACTACATCATTGGATAGCACCAGTTAACCCACTACATCATTGGATAGCACCAGTTAACCCACTACATCATTGGATAGCACCTCTTATCAACCATCAAATGCGGCGTTGGACATTGTCACAGAGATTCCGAGGCGAGGATAAGCGGTAGGGGTCAAAGGTCAGGCACGGCGGGGCTACGAGGGCTCTGGCCAGCGACCCGCTCGGCTTCGGGTTTCCTTCGGGAGCTCATTAACCGCTGAGCAAGCGAACCCACGAACCAAGCGCTCCCAGGAAGGGGAACTCAACAGAGCTGTGTGCGCCGACGGGTGATGTCATGAATACATCGATATTATATGTAAGATATCGATGTTACGAACCCAGACACGAGGGCGTTAGATGTCCAGACGGTTGTGGGACGTCCTCAACAAGTATGAAGCACAACTAGTGGTTAGTTCTTCCGTGGTGGACGAAGGAAATGATCACGGTCATGAAAGTCACGGAGATAAGCCCCGCCCCTCGCGCGAGTGAAGCGAAAAGCCACAAATGGTCACGCGAGTAAAGCGTTGCGAATATTCACTTTCGGTGCGAACGCGGCTTTAGGGGAGTGAGACGACTTTTATTCCCTCTCAGTCTGATACGAGCCGCACGGGTTCTCATCGCCGACCCCCCCGACCCCCATAGGCTTCCCACCCAAGACGGATTCGTTGTTACGTTGGCTCCGCCCCCACACACTTTATCAGCCTTTTTAATGTGACTTCTCAAATGCCAGGGGTTGCAATTACCTGCTGCCCGGTTTGGGGATGTCGGTGTGTGCAGCAATCAGGGTGGGGGTGTGTGTGTGTGTGTGTGGGGGGGGGGGGGGCATAGTCGGCAATTCTGCCATATGTTGGAACGCACACTTTATTCTCAATGTTCGTCAAGTAGAGTGAAGAAGAGATTCTCTATTTTTAGGGCCGGGCAAGCAGCCGCTCCCACGCGTTATCAGTACACCAATACCTCCCAGTGTAGCCAGGGCCGCCCTGACCCTCGGTATCTGCCCTCCCTCAGATAAGAGGCTAATGAGCTGACATACACCGGGGTTCCAAGGACCACGCTGCTGCTTTTGTCCTTGTTCCGCTCACACTCGGAAAAATACTACCGCAGACTTTTTATTCCCAGCGTGCTTTTGTTGTTTGAGAACAATCTCCTCCCTTCCAGGCAGCCGTCGGTTTCAGTTTGCATCAGGGGAACTCTTCCGTCCAGCGCGATCCGTCTTGTCCAAGTTATGTTTTCACAAGAGTGATGCTTCTCAGTCGTGTGTACTTCAAGCGGCGTCGGAAATACACGAGGGCAAAGGGCAAAACTGACCCGAAGGAATATAATGTTGCCCCTGATATCACGAGAAGAGAGGCAAAAAACGATAATAATTTCCTCTAATAATTATGATAATTTGATAGTGTTTTGTTGTTGTTCTTTGTTGTGTGTGTCCTATCTGTATCGCCTGTACTAGGTTGGTTCACAAAAAAAATCTAAAAATATAATTTTTAATTGTCGAAAAAAACTAAGAAATACGTTATAATTGTTCATAGTTGTTTTCAATAAATATAATTTTGAATTGTAAAAAAACTAAGAAATAAGTTATAATTGTTAATAGTTGTTTTCAATAAATATAATTTTGAATTGTTAAAAAACTAAGAAATAAGTTATAATTGTTCATAGTTGTTTTCAATAAATATAATTTTGAATTGTAAAAAAACTAAGAAATAAGTTATAATTGTTAATAGTTGTTTAAAAAATGTGATAACAATAAATAACCACAAAGAAATACAAATAAAATTGAATATGATTGTCTGATTTTTGTTTAAAATGTTAAGAAAACACTTTGAATCAGTAGACGACTGCCTAATGGTCTTATTATTGCCATTTGTCTGACAATTGCTCATATACTGTTAGTCTAAATAAGTATATTTATTATTTTTGAACAACGGTTAAATGTTATTTCACAAGTTTCAAAAAGTGCCCCTAATTTATTTTTAAATGCCCCTGGATTCCAGTCAGTGGGGGCAAAAATTGCCCCATAAAAAATATATAAATTTCCTCCGACTTGTGAATGTGTCTGTCGCTCTTAAGGTACGTCGTCGGGGAAATCCAACGCAGACGTCAAACGGCGACCTGGTCGTGATGGCGCGGTAACGATCCTCCGCGTGGTAACAAGACTGTAACGGATCAAACTTCTGTAACGTGCTTCACGGTAACCACGGTAACAGTAAATACGAAGACGATCTTTCCACACGTGTCGCCTCACGGGTCGACGTGTCGGTTCTTGCACGCTGCCGGTATGCACCGGTGTTTATTCCCAAAGGAGTGTGTGACTGTTTATTTCCATAGGCGTATGTGCACGCGCCCAACAGTGTTTATTTCCAAAAGTGTGTGTGTGTGTGTGTGTGTGTGTAAGAAAGTGAGCTGTGTATAGAGAGCAGCATATGTTTACTGAGCTGACAACTCAACGACGCTTTAAACGACCACAAACAGTCCTGTCACAAGCTGCCAGGGAGTCTCAAGTGTTGCCAGTAATGTCATATTTTGTCATCAAATCCGTTTTAGCGTCAGTGGAATGTACCACGTGATATACAACACGGGGGTGTCCCTCGATCAGACAAAGAAAGTTAAGCACTGGCAGGGCCATAAAAGACGCTTCGTTACCGTCATCTTAACAGGCCTGAATTATGGCGCAGAGCAGTGACGGCAAAAGGAAGAGGAAGAAGGGAACAGATATTACAGAGAGGCAGTGAGGGAACAATACTAAATGTTATTACGTATAACCCGAATGTCAAATGTAATCGCAGCATCCGCTGAGCTTTTAAAAGGGCATTTTGCTGTCATTTTTTTTTCATGATCACACACAAAAGGTCACTTTAACATGTGATATGGTGGTTCCTCCTTTTCCAATCAAAACGAGGCTTTAAAAAATACAAGAAAAGTCCTTCAAGCGCGCTCTCCTGCAGAACTGCCGGGCTTTGCCGTGACTCGAAGATTATTGTTGCCCACAGGCATGCTTATTGAGCTGCACACATTATTTATTTTGGCAGCTCTAAAGACTGCCAGGAGTCTGTCTGGGTTATCCTCTTCTTTTCCTTATTGGATGGGAATCTCTCTCTCTCTCTCTCACACACACTTTCACACACTCTCTCTCTCTCACACACACACACAGAGGGCTGCATATGACTTGGTAGAAACATGACCTAGGGACATGCAAAAATCCAAGCCACTCTTTGCTCCTCCCCCTCCCCCCCCCCCCCCCCTCTCGCTGAAGCAGGTACAGGCAGCACCTCGGCTGTGTGTGTGTTTTTAGCGGTCCTCACCTTGCACTGATTTCTCACCCCCCACACACACACACACACACACACACACACACACACACACACACACACGTGCCCTCTTATCTTTCCGAGGCTCCTGGTGAACTTTGTGCGGCGGCCAGAGCTCCTGAGAGCTGGGATGTGTCATCACCACCCCGGGCTGCTCGGGGCCTCGGGCCCCTTGCCAGAGATGCCGTATAAACGAGCGACCTCAAAGGTGTCACGTGTGCGGCATACTTTTACATGACATTGCATCACATGTCAATTAGCAGACGCTTTTATCCAAAGAGACTCACAATAAGTAAATTAAACCACGAGGACAAACTCAGAACAACAAGAATCAAGGAAGTTACATTTCTTCAAGAGAGCCAAACTACAAAAATACTTTAAGTAATACTATAAGTAATACTACAAGTAATACTATAAGTAATCCCATAAGTACTATCATAAGTAATACTATAAGTAATACCATAAGTAATACCATAAGTAATACTATAAGTAATCCCATAAGTACTATCATAAGTAATACTATAAGTAATACTATAAGTAATACCATAAGTAATACTATAAGTAATCCCATAAATACTATCATAAGTAATACTATAAGTAATACCATAAGTAATACTATAAGTAATCCCATAAGTACTATCATAAGTAATACTATAAGTAATACCATAAGTAATACCATAAGTAATACCATAAGTAATACTATAAGTAATCCCATAAGTACTATCATAAGTAATATGATAAATACTATCATAAGTAATAATATAAGTACTATCATAAGTAATAATATAAGTACTATCATAAGTAATCCCATAAATACTATCATAAGTAATACCATAAGTAATACTATAAGTAATCCCATAAGTACTATCATAAGTAATACGATAAGTACTATCATAAGTAATCCCATAAATACTATCATAAGTAATCCCATAAATACTATCATAAGTAATCCCATAAATACTATCATAAGTAATCCCATAAGTAATCTCAGGTCTAGTCTGAAGAGTTGACAGTTCGTGGTCAGGTAGAAGTTCTCTCTTTACAGCAGCAGTCGTTGCCCCTGTTGAATGTCTCTTGATGGATGGTGTGAAGCTTTAGTTAGATGGATGTTATATATTATAAAAAAGGGGAACATATACTGGAATATTGACAATCACCTTTAAAAAATGTCATGCCAGTAGTTTACAGTGTTTATTGACGGCTGCACAAAGTTAATGAATTTGACAGTCGTTGTCTGTCCGTCCCCCCCCCCCCCCCCCCCTCCACCCACACACACACACACCCACACACACACACCTGTGGAGGGTTGTTCCTGGCACTGGGTGGAACTCCTCTTGGCTTCTGCTGCCACCTCATGGCCAAAGTTATCGTCTGCTCTCCTCCTTGATGCGCTGCGTACAGATGTCACTGTAACATCTGTATTATCCCGGTGACCAAAAGCGGTTCACTGGCACTTTGCGTCATCTTTTTGTAATTACATTTTTTTTTCCCGGACTTAAGTTTAATTTGCAATCTTCCGCCATCCTGGAACCACAGAAACCACCAACTGCTGGTTGTAACGGGCGAAAGCTGCATGTGAAGGAAGGAAAATAAGGAAATAAAACATGATAGGGCATAGAGAAGGCTTTGCTCTCTCTTTCTCTGTGTGTGTGTGTGTGTGTTGAGGTCAGGGTCACGTCTTTTCTCTTTTAATGTCATGAGGGAGCACTTCTGTTCTTCCACGTGTCATCTCTCTTTCTCCAGAGAAGCAAGAGGAGAATTCAGGTGACTGGAAGAAGCGTGCTCTCCATTTGGATTCAACGAGTCCGGTTCGAGCCCGGCTCATGCAAAACAAATAAAAAATAAACTTGATCTACACTTCCCTTTTGACTAAATCAACACCAGGCATGGTTCATTTGCTCCTCAAACGGTGCAGATGTCAAAAGGAGAGAAAGCTTCAGTTTATTGGCTTTAATAATTTTCCAGTTTGAAGCTGCAAGGACACGTTGTTCCACTAGGGGGCGCAACTGCTCCAACGCTGGCTCCACCAGCTGCCTCCTCCTCCTCCTCTAGCTGCCTCCTCCTCCTCCTCTAGCTGCCTCCTCCTTCTCCTCTAGCTGCCTCCTCCTCCTCCTCTAGCTGCCTCCTCCTCCTCCTCTAGCTGCCTCCTTCTCCTCTAGCTGCCTCCTCCTCCTCCTCTAGCTGCCTCCTCCTCCTCCTCTAGCTGCCTCCTCCTCCTCCTCTAGCTGCCTCCTCCTCCTCCTGCTCCTCTCTGGGGTCAATCATCAGGGCGTCACCACAGGCCGAGGACATTTTAATTCAAATACCTACTTTATTCACATGAAAAAAACAACTGAAACTCGTAGTAAAAATACGCCATGAGATTGTTTAATGATGTGTTAAAAAAATAAAAAAATTGAATGGTGCATCTGCGCTTCTAGAAAGAAAATAACCAAAAGAGACAGGAATGAGGAAACGAGAGCAGGGAGGCCGTGAAATGGACACAAACTTTTATACATCATAACACATCACACAGCCTGCGCTCCCATCATGGAAAAACAAGGAGGGGGAGGAGAGGAGAGGAGGAGGGGGGGGGGCAATGAAGCAAGGGCTGAGGGTTTGTCCACATTTAATAATTAATCCGACACTTGAGCTGCCGTTGCATCGGCTCTCGTCATCCCCGGCGCTGGAGTCCGCTCCGCCGCCGTGGTGCCGCAAGGGCAGCGCCTCCATCACGACCCAGTGGGTCATGTGGGTGGGGGGGGGGGTGGAGGTGGGGTTGGGGTGGGGTTAGCATATCTAGGCTATGGTAATATAATCTATTTCACCCATGATCGCACCGACTATATGCAGAAGGCTGCGGCGAAGGGATAAGGGGGTGTCGAGTTTGCACACGCCTGGGGGCTTGTTAAGTAGGTATATGCGAATGGAAGGGTGGGGCGGGGTCAGTGAGTTGGGTGACCCCATCTGGTGTGTGTGTGTGTGTGTGTGTGTGTGTAGCCCTGTCCATCTCCAGATTAACCTTAACTCGTCCCATCACAGCACACACCCTCCTCCCCCCCCGCCTCCTCCTCCTCATCCTCCCCCTCCCCCCCATTTCCTCCTCAGGACAGACAACCTCATGGGAGAGACCCGGGGTGAGGTCTCCATTAGCCAGACATGTGAAGCTCTGGTGTTGCATTTTTGCAGAAGAATGGGAGCTAAAAGCGATGGTGTCAGCTGTGGATTTGGATAGTGTGTGTGTGTGTGGGGGGGGGGGGGGTTTAAAGTGTTAGGGGGGCTCAAGGTTAGTCTCAGCCCTACATGGGGTAAACAAATAATTGGTAGTCTTTTGGAAATCATTGGATATACTTTTGCAGCTATGTGTGTCATCAGTGTTTCTTTTTAATGGAGCCATAACCCAGATATCTCATTGGCCCCCTTCCCCATATATATATATATAATATATATATATGTCTACTGTATATATATATATATATATATATATATATCCATCTGCTGTACCTCTGTCACTCCTTCAATCCTCTCCGCTGTCCCCAATTCTCTCCTTCCATTCATCCATGTAGACAGACGGTCTCCTCAGGCGTTGACCCACTGGCGGGGGGGGGGGGGGGGGGGGGCTCCTTGTGTGAATCCAGGCCACACCCACCCAGCGCAGAGGACCCCCCACCCTGTCTCATTGGCCACGCCGAGCAGTGCTGCCGGCCCCTCCCACATCAGTGCCGTGTGCACACTGTTAACAGGGCGTCTTTGGACTTTTCCCCCGAAACAACAAGACACACGGATACGAGTGACGGACGAACCCGGTCCCTCCCCCCCCACTCTCAGCACCTATTACCGTCGCCGACGGTGACGCATTTGACATTTTAGTCGGCGGGGAAGCTCTGCGACGCACAGACCGTGCGGGGCTCGATGGCCGAATTGTAAGCGTCCGATAGGCTCCTCCTCCCTGGAAGGCGGGCCCCGTGAAGTGAAGTAGGGCGTGGGAGGCAACGTCTAAAAGCCATTAACGGTCAATGCTTAATGAGTACGCGTTGAGCGTCCACCACTGCACCGGCGTTTGAAACGATTGTTGATCAAACGGGAGGAGGGGGGGGGGGGGTGACCTTAGACTTTCTCTCTTTTCCCCGAACCCAAGCAGTATTTCTCACGTCGTTTGAATAATTCATCCACCTGTTTTTATTTCCTACCATCCTGGGTGGGTGGGGGGGGAGAGGTCATTGGGTAATGAATGACTCCAGATATGTATATATATATATATATTATTTTTTTCTCCACGTTCTCTGTTTTTATTTCCTCAAGTGTCTCCTCCACACTATCACCAGAATTAAGCTCTAATCCATTGTGTGGTGAATCGAAGATTTAGGACGCGCCTTTAATTTACGAGGTGATCGTGCCTCGTGGCGAGCAGCATTTCTCATTTTTAAAACTGAATAATGAAAAAGATTACGGTTCCCCCTAATTGATTAGACGAACCGGTAATCGCGGGCGGCTTCTTCGCCAAAACCTTCGCGAACTGAATCGACTCATCCATCTCCCTCTTCCTTCACGTGGGACACGGCAACGTCGTTATCGCGCCCTTTCAATTACGCCCCCCGGCGCTAAATAATGACGTGCTGCTCAAAGCGAGAGAAAGAAGAAATGAAAAGAAGCGTTTTCGCCGTGCCCTTCAGACCGGATGTTAAAACCAGCTTATTAAAGATTAAAGATGCATTATTTTGAACTCGCGGTGGTGATGTAACTACGGATACATGGGGGAGTGTTGGGAGGGAGAGATCGTGGCATGGAAATCCATCAAAGTGCCGGCGGCGAGGGTGGAGGAGGAGGTCGGGAGCTGCTGCTGGGAAGGCGATGGGGGAGGCGGGGCTTAACGGGGTGGACAAAGAGCAAGAGTGAGATTGGCCTAATTGGTACTTTTGCCCATCTTGTCACACACCTGCTGAATTGCGAGGCCGCGGGGGAACATGAGCGGGGGGCTTGGCCTCATGCCCCGCAACACGCGGGCGGGCGGGCGGCGAGGAGGAGGAAGAGGAGGAGGAGGAGGAGGAGGAGGAGGAGGGTTTGGGAAAAGCTCGGAGTGCATCTTTTTCCGAGAAGCAGATAGAGTGTTAGCTCATCAGCGTGAAGCATTAAACATTTACGCTGACCTACAAAGGGCTGACGGCCGCCCCGCACCACCACTTCAGTCACACCCATCACTTCTCCTTCCTCTGCTTCACATCCTTCCCCATGCTCCCATCACACACACACACACACACACACACACACACACACACGCTCAGCTCTGTTTTCTTTAGCTGATAATGAGGACTCGGCAGGAGGGGAAACGAGAGCGCTTGGTGAGCGATGGCCGGTGGGCCGTGTGGTCAGAATCAGAGGCGCTCTTTAAGGAAACAAGTAGCGAACCTGATGCTCCTCATGCAGCTCCTCCATCGACACGCCCCCCGGGACGCGGCTTGTGGCTTGTTTGTTGTGGCGTTCTGACATTAGCGGCCCCTCCTCTTTGCCAAACAGAAAAGTTCTTTTCGAATATTAAGTTTTACTGGTCTCATTAGTTCTGGTTCTTGAGGAAGATTTAAGGCCCGAATGCTCCGTTCGAGAGCTTTTTAAAAACCGCCTGACAAGAATAATTACTGGAGCGTATGAAAGTTAAGATCGTCTTCTCCGAAAGTGAAACCGTGAAGATGCAGCAGCTGCGGCTTCTATTATTTTTTTTTCTTCTTCTTCTTCTCCGGGGAAACAAACGGAGCGGACGAGACGCGGGAGGTTTGTCGTGATGTCCGCTGCAGATGTCTGTTTGGTGGTCGGTGCACTCTGCTGTGGAAACGGGAGAAAAACAAACACAACGAGGATATAGAAAGGAGGCGGGGGAGGGGAGGGGGAGGATTCTCTCCAGCTCTTTCTCTCCCTGATTCTATTTCTTCGTCGATCGGTCCGAAAATGGATTCGCGGGTGACTTATTTGGCTCGCCCCTCGGCCTCCGGGAGACGACGCCTCCCCTCCTCCTTCCCCGTGTCGCTCTCCCATTTCCGTGACTCTTTCACCCCTCGAGTGTCGAGCTCCATCCCCGAGTATTAAGGCGGCTGATCCGCCGATCGATAAGACGGAGAGCGATGTGTCCGGAAACAGCCAGAGCTGGAATCACAGGAGGAGGAGAGGGAGAAAGGGCAGCGGAGGGCCCGAATCATTTCTCTTTCTTTTTCTCGGGGCCCTTCTCACCTACAAATCATCGGCCTCCCCCCCCCCCCTTTAATCCACACTTGAAAATATTGTCCCTCTGGGTTAAATGGCAGATTTCTTTTTTTCCGAGTTTTTTCGAATGGAAAATAACAATGCCACGAGGAAGCACACACACACACACACACAAACCCACACACACACACACACACGTGAGTGGGGCTTTATCAACGGTGTCAGGATCTTTACTTGGTGGGGAGGGGGAGGGGGGGGGTTGTTTAGCTTTGTTTCCTCTTCACGGAGCCAGAGCAGGAGCTAAAAGGCTACAGTGTGCTTTATGGACAACAGAGGGAGGGGCCGGTCGATGAACCCGGGGGGCTGTGGGACGAAGCGAAGGTAAACTCTGCTAAAGGGGACGATCAAGCTTACTCTTATAAGTTATGTCCCGCATCGTCAGCTATTTGAAGCCAAATCCTGCTTTGAGGCGAGGTCAGACATCTGGACTCCTACAGTTACAGGCCTCAATGCTTCTTCAATGTATTCATATATATACAGGACTGTCTCAGAAAATTAGAATATTGTGATAAAGTTCTTTATTTTCTGTAATGCAATTAAAAAAAAAAAAATGTCATGCATTCTGGATTCATTACAAATCAACTGAAATATTGCAAGCCTTTTATTCTTTTAATATGGCTGATTATGGCTTACAGCTTAAGAAAACTCTAAAATCCAATCTCATAAAATTTTAATATTTCCTCAGACCAAGTAAAAAAAAAGATTTATAACAGCTGAGTGTTTGTCAAGGCTCAGGAAACCCTTGCAGGTGTTTGAGTTAATTAGACAATTCAAGTGATTTGTTTACTACCCTACTAGTATACTTTTTCATGATATTCTAATATTTTGAGATAGGATATTTGAGTTTTCTTAAGCTGTAAGCCATAATCAGCAATATTAAAAGAATAAAAGGCTTGCAATATTTCAGTTGATTTGTAATGAATCCAGAATGCATGACATTTTTGTTTTTTTAATTGCATTGCAGAAAATAAAGAACTTCATCACAATATTCTAATTTTCTGAGACAGTCCTGTATATATATATATATATATTTATATATACACGTATATATATATATATATATTTATAAATATATATATATTTATACATATATATGTATATATGTATAAATATATATATATATTATATATATATATTTAAATGTATATACATATATATTTATAAATATATATATATATATATATTTTTTTTAATTATTATATATATATACATATCCATATATTTATATATCTAAATATATTTATATATATATTTATTATTATGCCCCGTGAACCCCCCCTCAATAAAGTGGAGAATGCGGATACGTTGCCTGCGATGTGTGCGGTCTCCTCGGGGGCTGGCGATGAGCTCCTCGGACTCCCGGCCGGCGCTCATTCTCCGGCTGCGTCTCACCAGCCGGGCCTCGTCCAGAGGTCGAAGCCGCACCGCCTGCCTGCCAGACAGCAGCGTGCCTGGCTGTCGTGGGGGGAGGGGAGGAGGGGGGGGCGATAAA
Organism: Pseudoliparis swirei; assembly: GCF_029220125.1. Taxonomy (NCBI): domain Eukaryota; kingdom Metazoa; phylum Chordata; class Actinopteri; order Perciformes; family Liparidae; genus Pseudoliparis; species Pseudoliparis swirei. Next base: position 5,539,731 of record NC_079396.1, read on the forward strand.
TCCCCCCTCATAAATCTCAACCACGGAAGAAGCCGAGGAGCCCGACACCACAACTCTCAGACCTGCCAGCGAAGTGTGCATCATACCACTTCGACCTGCACACACACGCGCACACACACACACACACACACACACACACACACACACACACACACACACACACACACACACACACAGCTCTCCTCAGCACAGACAGCGGGGTCTTGGGGGTTACGCTGCTCAATTTCTCTTGCGTGTTCTCGCTCGCCGGATTCTTCCTCTATCTTGGCAGGAGCTGCTCGCGCCTCTCCACAGCAGCCATTACCCTCTCAGCCCTTTCAACTCCTCGCTGTCTTCCCAGCTCCCTCGTGTCTTCTTCTTCTTCTCTCTCTCTCTCTCTCTCTCCCACCCCACTCTCTCTGTTGATTCAAGCTCTTAACATCTAATTCTTCTTTCATTTACTTCTTACACTGAACCTGATTCTTTTTTATTCTCTCTCTCCGACTCTCTTCTCACACCTCTCAAACCCCCCCTCCCCCTCTCCCCCCCCCGCCCCTCTCTCCATCCACCACTCTGCTCTTTCAACTCTCTGCTCTTATTTGCCTCCTCCTCTGAGCTTGGCCCGGCTCCTTCTCCCCTGAGCTGTGATTGCCTGCAGAGTGTGCTATTGTGTGTGTGTGTGTGTGTGTGTGTGGAGAAGTTTTATTCTGTGTGCCGTGTCTGTGATAGAAAGTGTGCACAACTGCATGCGTGTTTTGGAGAGACAGACAGAAAATGTGAATCGGTACCGTTATAGTTCAGTGTGTGTGTGTGTGTGTGTGTGTGTGGTTGGATCTTCAACTCCCCTCTCTCCTTGTAATGAAGCAGATTGCATTAGCAGGACGTGGGTGCCACAGGATCTTGATAGAAGTAAGCCGCAGGTTCTCCCCCCCACACACACACACACACACACACTCTGCCCCACCGCCTCCCTCAGGGCACCTCACCAGCTAGCAAAATCATTTATCAAGCAGTAATGGCTCTGATAATCTCTCTCTCTCTTTCTCCCCCCATCATCTCTCCACTTAAGGGGTTTGCCCTAGATTCTTCATCACAGGGAATCTACAGCCGCGCAGCAGCCACACACACACACACACACACACACACACACACACACACACACACACGGCGTGTACATGTTTAAGTCGTCGTGAAGCTGCGACTCATAACCAATAAAAAACAGAGACGCCCGTTCCCCGTTGCGTGAGCGAAAGGTGAAAGGTTGCTGTTTGAGTCCAGCGGGGAAGTGAATTCCTACATTTGGAAGTAGATTTTGCCAAAATCACCGAAGCAACGAATCAAAACCGCCACGCCGCACGCTCGCTGGTTCTTTGTTTAATATGTCCGACAACAAGAAACACTTTGTTTTTATAGAGGGACGAATTCCTGGTCGGGTACAGTGACTTCCAGGAGTCCCTGCCGGTTGCCTGGCAACAGGACAGCTCCGCCCCTCTAGTGGCGTGCGTCGGTCCTCGTGGACGTAGAGTCCAGAGCTTTCCTTTCCTCGGCCTGCTCCGTCCATTTCATAGACTGACTAATCACCGCGGGCCTTTTGAAATCATTAATTATGAACATTAGCGAAAAGCATTTGAATAAATGTGGGGTTTCGCCGCGTTGTCCATCCAATGCACGAGTCCGACCAACGCTTTTTCGGAGAGTCGACATGAGCGGTAAAAGCCGGCGAGGCCGAGCAGACACACCGGCTGCAGAAATGAGCGAGCGCCGACGGGGAAATCTTCAAAAAACGGTAGAAATGGGAATTCAAGGATTACCAGTGGAGTGAAATCCTGTCTGGCAGACAGCGGTGGGCAAGTGTTCCTCGTTGAGGAAGCAGCGCTCCGGAGTGAGATACTCATTTCCTCTCTTATCCCTTCGGAACCTTTATCGCTTTAAAGCTTCACACACCGGCCCGATCGGCAAACATCAAGTGTTTCCTAATCCTCCACACTCCAAAAACCATCTCCTCTCTCTCTCTCTCTCTCTCTCTCTGACATTTTGGGGCTACCGCTATGTCATAATTGCATTTTTTTTAAACAGTCTCATGAATATGGATGCATTGGGAAATATAGATTCACAGCATTCACATTTCTCAAGCCTGAAAATCTCTTTTTCTGAGGCAGTCAGGCGTTTCTTTTTTCCTCTCTCGCTCTGCTGCTCTCTCTCTCTCTCTCTCTCTAAGATTACAGTTTAATTTTTGTGTTTAAAATATATACATCTAGATTTCACGAGGTATTCCTCGCAGCAAAATGGGTCCGGTACAATGGCGGTTCAAAAGGTCAAAATGGTGGGGTCAGACGTCACAACCCCGGGGTCAAACGATCATCTGATCAAAAAGGTCCTTCAAAATAAGAGTCCATCACGTTTCTTTTGTTCGAAAGGTAACGTGATGGACTCTTATTTTGAAGGAACTTTTTTTATTTTCTACCTTTCACGAGGTATTCTTTGCCTCAAAATTGGTCTGGTACAATGGCGCTTGAAAAGGTCCAGAATACTGAACGTCCCAGGCTCGAGGAAAATCAGGAATCTGGATCCGATGAGTACGGTTACAAATATTTAATGGCAAGAAGTTTATCAAACATTAAAAGCTCACGATCGTGGTGCCGAACTGATGTTGCGCCCACAGACTAAATGCAACGCAGTAAGTAGAGGCTGACTAGCAAGATCAGAACGTCAGAGAGCGCTGATACCCCGTAACACCCGTATATTTATGACTATCATCAGCCAATCCTCTACTCTTAAAGGTTAGTTTTCAACCACGCAACACTCTAGTTGGCTTGCAGCAAAAAGTCAAAATGGTTGTGGTCAGACGTCACAACCGCAGGGGCAAACGGCCATCTGATCGAAAAGTTCCTTCAAAATAAGAGTCCATCACGTTACCTTTCCAACAAAGGAAACGTCTCGGGTTACGACCGCCGTCCATTTCATGCGACATCTCTGAAAATAATAAACTAACATTCGTTCCCATGCGTCACACAGATAACTGAGACGACAAGGGGCTCGCTGGGGTCAGACGGCAGAGGATCTGGATTTGATCAAGAAATGAGGGAGAGGAGGGGGGTTGAGGGTGGAAACCTGAGAGGGGATGGGGGACTGGGACTCAGGGACAAAGACAGACCGGATTGGAGGAGAGAGAGAGAGAGAGAGATCGAGAGATAGAGGGGGGGGGGAGGAGGAAAGGGCTACTACGCCAGTGCAGGAGTTGCCAGTGTGTTATCATTCAATAAATGTGGTGGTGGCGTGAACTAGAGAAATGAAAAGGAGGAGGGGGGGGGGGCGTGGGGGCTGACAGAATGCAAATTGGTCCTGCAGGTGTCGGAGTGGAAGCCAAATGAAATGAGTGGCGGTTGAGGTGTTTCTGCTCGCTCGGTGACAGAAGTGACCCAAATTGTCTAAAGCACTGCTGCAAATTGCTGCGAGTGAAGCCTCGCCCCCTGCCCCCCCCCTCTCATTTTGCCCTCGACACCAGGATGGCTTCGGGAAAAATGAGATCTCACAAATCGCCATTTTTCTTCTTCAATTTCTCATACCACGGGCATGGTGTTTTTTTCTTCTTCTTCTTCTTTCTTTCTGCATACGAGGTGTTACCGTAGCAACGGGGCAATACGTCTTTCCCCCCGCTGTCTCCGTGCAGATCGTGTGAATTTTGGCTTGACATGTGAGACTCTGGGATGGGAGGAGGTTCGCTCTCTGTACCTACGCTTGTTGACTGATGCGACTGCTTTGGCGGGAAGTGGCGAAAGGGGGGAGGGGGGGAGGGGAGCCCGCTGAGTGCTCATGGTAGGTGGGTGTGTGGTGCCGCGCCAAGATACACGTGTTTGATTCTGCGGCGCCGCGAAATCCCCCGCCCCCCCGCCGCCGCCCGCCTCGTTGCCTGGGCGACACGCCAAGCTCATCATTGTTCATCGCGTCAACCAGGTCCACTTCTCTCTCCCCCTCCCCCGCCACTTCTGGATGACAGGCGAGTTGACACATCGGCACACTCGTGGCTGATGGAGATTGAGAGGGGCGGCCGTGAGAGAAGGACTTGTAGAAATTCATACGCACACACACACATGGACACACACACACAAGTACGCACGTGCAGATACTGAACGTCCACTTCGATCGATTCACGCGAGATACATGGTTATGTGTGCTTTTTGGTTCCCGCGGTCATTCATCCATCCAATCTAAAGCCGCTTATTCAGACCCAAGGGCACATGGGAGCTATAAACCCAAAGACAAGGACATCGCCGACACAAAGCCCATTGGATAGCGATGGCCGTCTACAACAAACACGTGGGGGGGGGCATTCAGTATGATATTATAGTTATCCTTCGGTTGCTGTGCTAACAATGAAGCCCACCTACTCCCAGTCCCCTCTGTTCCGAACTCTTAAAGGACCAGCGGCAGTCGGACGCTTCTCGGCGGCTCTTCAATTTCATTTTCTAATTTTTTTTTGTCCACATCTACCCTCCCCCCCCGACCTTCTGCCGGCACCAGTTCGACACGATAGAGGCCAATCACCGAGGGGAAGATTAAGAGGCGGTGTGTGTGTGTGGGGGTTCTGCCGTGACTTGGCATCAGGAAGAATGATACTTTATTGATCCCCGTGGAGAAATTCTCTTTTTTCTCTCCTTCTTGTTGTCATGGGTAGTCCGGGTTGTCGCAGCGAGAGAGGACCCAAATGCCGACATTACTGCACAAACTATATTTATTTCCACAAATCACAGACCAGACCAGAACGACAAACACGCGGACCAAACAGTACGAAGCCACACTGGGAATGAGACGAACAGGGTTTACATACACAGGCAAGGTGAGAGGATTGGACAACGAGACACAGGTGGACACAATGAGGGCGGGGCCAGCAACCACACAGAAGGAAACAATCAGGACCAGGGCAGACAATCACAGGGAGACAGACGACACAAGGAATCCAAAACGACACAAAACTAAACATAAACTACACACAAACTCCAGATCATGACAGTACCCCCCCCTCAAGGGACGAATTCCAGACGGCTGCGCCCACAAGGGTGGGTGGAGGGAGCCGAGGAGGGTCCAAGGCTGCAGAAGCAGTCCGGGCGGGCCGCAGGATGATAACCAGGCCGAGGCGCGCTCTGGAGGGCGGGCCGGAGGACAAGAGCGGGAGCTAGGGGACCGGGCTCAGGAGAGGAAGTCCCAGGGTACCGGGTCTGGGGATGGGGTCTCTGGGACCGGTACCAGGCGACGAGACATGGGGAACCGGGCTGGACGGGCGGGTCACGGGAACCGATGGACGGACGGACAGGAACTGTGACTGACCGATGAGGCGGAACACCGGGGCTGGAACCGTGACGGAACCAACGGGACTGGAGCCGGAACACCGGGGACTGGAACCGTGACGGAAACCCAGGACTGGAGCCGCGCGCGGAACACGGGGCCGGCCGTGACGAACACCGGGACTGGAACTGGAACATCGGGACTGGAACATCGGGACTGGAACCGGAACATGCGACGGCGGAACACCGGGGACAGGAGCCGGTGACGGAACACCGGGGACTGGAACCAGAACATCATGGACTGGAACCGGTGATGGAACTGGAACATCGGGGACTGGAACATCGGGGACTGGAACCGGAACATGCGACGGTGAACACTGGGACAGGAGCCGTGACGGAACACCGGGGACTGGAACCAGAACATCGTGGACTGGAACCGGTGATGGAACACCGGGGACTGGAACATCGGGGGCTGGAGCCGGAACACCAGGGACTGGAACCAGAACCTCGTGGACTGGAACATTGGGTTCTGGAGCCGGTGACGGAACACCGGGGACTGGAACCGGTGACGGAACACCGGGGACTGGAACCGGAACATCGGGGACAGGAACCGCCAACACTGACTGCAGGGCCCGGAGGGACTCCCACATCTCCTAAAGCAAAACATGAGCGTCAGCTGGCCAGGCAGGAACTGTGCAGCGGAAACTGAAGGCTGGGTCCATTATTGGTGGCTTCGTTCTGTCATGGGTAGTCCGGGTTGTCGCAGCGAGAGAGGACCCAAATGCCGACATTACTGCACAAACTATATTTATTTCCACAAATCACAGACCAGACCAGAACAGGACGACAAACACGCGGACCAAACAGTACGAAGCCACACTGGGAATGAGACGAACAGGGTTTACATACACAGGCAAGGTGAGAGGATTGGACAACGAGACACAGGTGGACACAATGAGGGCGGGGCCAGCAATCACACAGAAGGAAACAATCAGGACCAGGGCAGACAATCACAGGGACAGACGACACAAGGAATCCAAAAGACACAAAACTAAACACAAACTAAACATAAACTACACACAAACTCCAGATCATGACACTTGTCTCCTTTAAAGATGGAGGTCAGAGGGATCAGCCTCAGCCACGGGACAGCAGCACTCAGGAGCCGGCCGTGCGGTTCACAGTCTCGCTCAAGGACACTTTAGCGAGCGCAATGCGAGGAGTTTTGTGAGCTGAGTTATTTCAGCTCATCAGCTGTCTCTCGGCGAACGAGCTAAATGACTTCTCGGCTGCGAGCCGCTAAAAGGGAGGTCAGGAGGCATCGGCGAGCTCTTGCATGTACGCGCGAGCTGTTGTACCGCAGCCTGAACTTTGTTGTTGTCGGTGAAGGCATTATAAAACATTCATTTGAACCGTCTAGTTTCCATCTCGGTATCGATTATAACCCCCGCAGCACAGTGTTACATCTCAGGGTTATGGGGGGGGGGGGGGGTATATTGTTGCATAGTTGTTGATTCTCTCCTCAATACTTTACGGTTTAAAAGTGATTCAAAAGCTGAACATGAACTATGAAAGTGCAATACCCTATATATTGCACTTTCATAGTATATATATTTATATTTAGAAATATACATATAAATATATTTAGATATATACATATAAATATATTTATATGTATTTATATATAATAATACAAATATATATATATGTATATATATATTAATATATATATATACATTTCTAAATATATATGTATATACATATATATATATATATATATATATATATCTGTTGAATGAACATTTTTAGATAAACCAACCGTTATTTGATCTAATTGATCATATATTTAAAAGAAATAGAAATGGGTTCATTCGTACGGAACTTTTTCTTCAAAAAAACTACACGCCGACGCTCAAGTGACGGGCCGAGTCGTAATTATGTCCGGTAAAGAAGGACGCGGGGGTTGGGCGTTGTTGAGGTCCACGTAGGGTCGGTGGTCGGGGGTGGATGAAGGGGGGTCAGGCAAAACATCAGGAAAAAAAGTAACAGGACTGAAGACAGGTGTGGGTCGATCAACACTGTTTTCTTCAAAAGCCTGACCACGATAGTTCCATAACCTCAACCGTGGGACTGTAACCATGGCCAATGAACCCCCTCCACCCCTCCACCCCTCCCCCAACTTGATCAAATACCTCTTTGAACCCGAACCACGGTGAAACCGGTCGCGTGGTTTTTCACGAGGAAAAGCTTCCGTGTTGCGCTCCGGTGGTCGTGGACTTATTACTGTAGCGTAACCGTCGTCTGTTTCGTCGACTCCGCGGATCGACTCCAGCGCTCATTTGGGATCCAGCGCACGTTGTAACATCCGTCGCCCGTTGGCTTTGTCTCCAGCTCCTGATTGAATCAGTGCGGGGATGTGTTGATGTTGTTTCCTGCTGTATAATCCCCCATTCCTCATGGATGAGTCTCATTTCATTGGCACCTGGTTGCTAACAGTAAGTGCGCCTTGCTAACGTTATCCGTTTTTTTCCATCTATCAAACCCTCCAAAAAAACGCCGGATGCGTTCTACCTGCCGCTAAGCGGGTCACTCGTTTTCCCGACCGTGATTGCAGCCGCAAATATTGCTATTTCGTCATTTAGGCGGCATATTTCCATCAGTCTTTCCTACTTCTGACTGCAGTCTTTCACCAAAGGGAACGAGAATTATTAACTCGAATGGGGGGTGGGAGAGAATAAAAAAAGAGAAACGAGAGCTTCCTGTCGCGTTTGAGAGAATAACTCCAGCACACGGCGTCTGATTAGGCATATAAATAATGTATAGGCGTTTCATTTATAGCCGTTTCATTGATGGGCCGCGTCTCATATCGCCTGCCAATTAATATTCCCTCTACGCCCTTCTATCCGGGAGGATCTCGACGGATGTGCGAGCCAAAAGCCCGCCAGTCACGGGCCGAGAGAGGAGAAGGAAGAGGAAGAAGAAGAAGGGAAGAGAGTTCATTACTATAAATGCAAATGAAAGGGTCCCGCCGCATAACGGCTTGTCACTGTTAGCTTTGAAGTCGGACGCCAATCAGGTAAAGCCGCCTCGGCGCAGTGTGAATACCACACGGCAATGTATGTTGGATGGACAAACAAAGGGAGCGGATACAATAATTATACCTTCGGAAAAAGGAGAAGGGAAAAGCAGCGGTATTGATGTCGAACACAAGGGATTTGCTGTGTGAGAAGAACGCCGGCAGACACGGCCTTTGATGGAAGCTGGAATCTCGAATCGTCGATTTCTCGTTAAAGTCAACGCGCAATGTTCCGCTCCAGATATGCTGCTCATTAAATAACTGAAACTTTTTTTATTCGCATTAAATGTAGATACAAAACATCTGTGTGCTAGGGTTACACGGTGTCCCGATGCGAAAAAGGTACGATACGATTTAGCATATTTTCAGTATCGATACGTGTACAGGGATGTCTATGTGTACAGATTGTAAAGCACTCTGAGACAAATTTGTAGTTTGTGAAAATGGGCTTTACAAATAAACTGAATTGAATTGAATAATCTATGCTATGATGGCTTACCATGTAGTTTTCTTTAATATATTGCTGTAGGCTAATATCAAAGCCATTTGTTAAGTGTTCAAAAAGCTGGGCAGGAACAAGCTGGTAAAAAAAAGGGAACCATACAGATGTTTTATATATTACTATTATAGATAAATATACCAGTGTCGTAGGGTATTTATTGTATCGAATTCTGGTATCGTATCGTAGGTATCGGGTATCGTGATATTTATGGCAGGTATCGTATGGAATGTATAATGTTGGTATCGTGACATCCCTACTGTGTGCACATCCCCGTGGCCGTGGCATTTTGAGTTTGTGAAATGAGACTTTCTTTCGACTTTTGGCGATGAGCGTGGCGTAACTCTCCCCCCGTGTTCCCGCTCGTCTGCCTCCAGCTGGCGATCATATCAATATTTTGTGATTGGTGCCAATAGAACAGCCGCGATTATTACCAAAGCAAAACCTTTCTCGGCGGCCTGAACGCCGGGGGAGTTTTTTTTTACGTCTGGCGTAAAGTGGACTTCATTAAATTATAAATATGTTTTTATGCTAACTGGAATCTGCACGTAGCCTGAGGCTTGATGACTCCAATTAATACACGTAGAGAGACAAGAAAGAAAAGTAATGGAACCAGAAACCCAGGTTTTAAGGTCTCCGTGTGTACGTTGTGACTCCAACCGGCAAAACCGCTCAAGACATATCTAAAGAATGAGAAGAAGCAATGCCAACTGTCCACTCTCGATGTCCTCCTGACACCGTGTGCGAGATAACCTGCTGTTGGGAACGCCGTGATGTCTCGTCGTCACTAGTCTCCCGCCGCGTACTCGCCGTGACTCACCGTGAATTGGCCCGGCTCGCCGCGACAGATGGCCGGACTTGGCCGGAGACCGACATCTGTATCGTCCTTCAGCCTCGCCTTTTTCCCGCGTAAAGGCCGTACGAGCCAAACCCCTCCTCCTCTGGTACCGCGCCGCTATCGGCTCGGAGCGTCGCTCGGCCCGTGGCTGCCCTCGTTCTCCTCTTTTCTGCCCGTTTTTTTGGGCCATTTCCTTCTCTTTCCGTCACTATTCGGCATTTTTCACTCTTACCACGGGAGTCATTTCCTCGTGCTATTAAAGGGGAAATGTTGGCGCTGGCAATCTGAATCGAACAGGGCAAGGCAGAGGCGCGGGGAGGAGATTGCATCCTGTAATCGTTATTGTTGTCGTGGGTGTTGATTGCGCGGCAGAGGCCGGCTAGAAAAATCAAGAGCTGGCAAAAAAAAAAAAGTGAGTGGACTGCTTCCTGAATAAGTCGGTTTTCACTTAAAAGACCTTGGAAACGGGGAAAGGGAGTGTCAGCGAGAGCATCGGGCCTCGGGCTGGACGACAGATGAGGGGGGGTGGGGGGGCAGCACTGTGTGAGAGGGAACTGAATGTCCAGCAAGCGGAGAGAGGTCCTGGATGAGACCACAGGCTGAGAGCTGGCCTCGGAGTCGGCTGGAAGAGCAGCTCATGGCAGCGTGGGAGGAAGAGGCCGATGCAGCCAGAAGCGTCGCTCGTGGACATCGACCGGACGGCTCCACGGCATCGGCTGGAAAAACTAATAAAACAACGCCGCCGCTGCACAGATCCGGCTCGCTCCGTGCCCTAAATGCCAGCTGTCGAGATGCCCCCCCCCCCCCCCAACTGTTTGCGATTTTTTCTCAAACTGTTTGGCGTTCAGCTGCTGGGGGGCGCCGCATCACGCCGCCCCCGCTCACGGCGTGCCCAAGTTGGCGGCGGACAGCGGGCCCGATGTGTCACGCCGTGAGTCACGTTGAGCGGAGCCCGCCTCGTGTGGGAACTCTCTCTCTCTCCGGTTTCACAGTTACGTCGACGCCGCGCGGTAGTGCCATCGGCCTGCTGAGTCAGCGCGGCTGAAATATGAAAGGGGGCGTTGTCGAGCGGCGCCCGGCCGCGGCAGTTTTGTTTTTGTCAATTGAGAATTTCTCTATTCATTTTATTTTTGATTTTAGACCGTGGTCCTTTACCTCCAGCATCAAAACGTCAAACGAGGGGCTAATAGAAGAACAAAGTCATCCCGTCAGCCGAGTTCAGGAGCGCTCTCAGCTATTCGGGGGAGGGGCTTTCAATTTGTTTCAGTTAAAATGTCATTTCGAGTTCCAGATTTGCGGAGCGGGCAACAGAGCGCCTCTTTTCCTCCACTTGCATCGGTCGGTATTCGGCGCCCCGCTGGAAGTGGAAGCGTCTCATACCACCTGTCCTCCCTCTCACTTATTTTTTGTGGGCAGAGGTTAACGCCGTTAGCCACGCACAGCTGCGAGAGGCCCTCGCCGCTGATGGACGAGCGCTGCTGGCGGCCCCCGGGGGAAGTCCTGCGAGGCTGCCGGCTGACGTCTGACTTATGATGATCGGAGTTAATACCGCAGAGAGACAATTGGCCCACCTGCTAGCGCCATCGCCGCCGCCGCCGGGGGCGAAGGAGTCTGGCTGCACGGCTCGATGCGCATGAGGAGTTCGACACGGCCTTTCCGCCGTCGGCCTAATTTGTGGCCGTGAACACGCAGTTAGATTCATTAGAAGTCTCACTCCGCTCAGGTAATGTGGGGCAGAGGGGTTATAGAAATACACGCCGGAGCCGAGCTCCGAGACACGAGGCTGAAACGGCTCCGGCTTGGTGTGTCGCAATAAAAACGTACGGTCGATCGGTGCGTAGACGGGCAGGCAAATTACCAAATACGTCTTCCGTTTTTTTTTTACAGACTTCTCTTCTTTCCTTTCCATCAGCATCATAAAAAAAAAAAAGGTCCCCTAATGCCTTCAGCTTCGCTTGTGAGACAGCTCCTGCTTTGAAGAATGGACTCCGCCTCTAATGGGGCGTCGCCGTATTCATCAACTGGGATTATTGTTCCCGCGCTCTTAATGTACAAAGCTGCCGTCTAGCGATTGATCTTTCGCGTATATATATTTTTCTCCCCTCTAAAGAGGAGCACCTCTTTATGGCGCACGGTATAGTTCTGCTCTCGTGTCCAAAGTCCAGCACACTCGGGCCGTCGTGTCATCGGAAAAACAGGCGGAAGGATTTCAGTTCCTAGCACCGCAGTTAAAATGTTGTAAATGTTGCAAATGACAAATTTAGTTGTGTGATTGCTGGCTGTCGGAGAGAGATCCCGCGGGATGCGGGCCACATGGGCGCCGCTCGGCCCGACTCGCCGTCACTAACTCATCGCTGCACTTCAAACCTCCGAAGTCGGATTCTAACGATTCCTCATCGTGCCCGACCGGGCGCCACGCGTCGCTGCCAAAGCTGGAACGTGCTCTGACCCCCTCGACTGAGACGTGCAAAGACGGCGCGGGGGGGGGGGCGAGGTCGTCCCTCGCTCGCTGGTCGAGTTTTTAAAAATCTGTGAATCTCTGAGGTTTTTTTCACGAAGTTTTGGCCTCTTTTTTTTTTCCCGGAGGAGAAATTGGCATTCAGCGAAGGCAACCAATGTTTATCTCTTGGATCAATTAGATCGACGCCGGCTGGCCAGAAGACCGGGATGTGCGCCGGGCTGCACACACACACACACACACACACTGGATTGAAGCATCATTATCAATCGGTTATGGAACTTGACAAATGTTTCCCCCTCTCCGCATAAACAAGAGCACACACACACACACATACACACACACACACACACACACAAACTCAACCTTTCGCTTCTGCCAGACCATTAAACAGGAGAGCAGCTCCTTTGGCTCCCTGAATGGAAATTACCTTTTCAAAGCCTTCAGAGAGAGATGTTAACCTTGTGCGCTAGTTGTGGCATTAAAAATGGATCAAAGCAGCTGAGCTTTGATGTTCCATGGAAGATCTCATTTGGGTCTTGGCTGGGGGGGGGGCTGACTTCCTAGCGCCCTCTGCTGGGAGAAACCCGGGCATCCTGCCTTTTTTTTGTTGCGAATGTCCTGGCGTGCGTCCTAATTGCCTCGGCCCGGCGGCCCAGCCAGAAGGTCCCACTTGTTGGAACAACAGGCGCGAGACGATAAAAGGCACAGTTACGGCACGCATGTGGCAGGGGGGGCAGCAGCTGTTTCCCTTTTTCCTTTGCAGTCAGTCCATAAATCATAAATTTTGTGATGCAACGTGGGAGCTGCTGTGGACCGTCTGGGATTACCGCGCCCGAGGGGGGTCACCTCTGCGTGGGTGGTGTTGCTGATGATTAGGGGGCTAGGGGAGAGGAGGATGGGGGGGTGTTGAACTCCTGACCCTCAGCGGGCCTCCCCTCGTCTCCCCCACGGAGCTCAGCTTAGAGAACGAACACACGGTCCAGGAAGTCACATTCCTTTTTGAGGAGACACCTGTGTGTGTGTGTGTGTGTGTGAGTTTGTAGGCTGGAGAGATAGAGAGAGACAACAACAAAAACAAATAGACCATTTTGCTGCTTGTTTGTGTTTCTATTCGAGAGAAAAGCCAATTGTGTGTGTGCATTCATGCCATTCCTCCACCGCCAGCGCGTGTGTGTGTGTGTATGCGTGTGCGCTTCCTCGTGGAAAGCACGGAGATTGGGGGGGTTGGGGGTTGGGATTGTCGATGGAGATGGAGATGGAAACACAGATAACAGAGAGTGGCGGAAAAAAGAAGACTATAAATAATAGATGATGGATACCGCCTCGCATCTGGCGCCTGCTGCCGCCGAGCGCGTTCAAAGTAGATAACGATGCCGGGTCTCGTGTAGAAACACTCGATTCTGACCTCGCCGCCGCGTGTGAGGAGAGCGACAGAGCATTGCTTTTTTTAAAGAAAGGACAGCGTGTGCAAAAGGTTTTCCCGCCTCAGATAATTTTTTGCAGGATCTGCCTTTTTTTCCTTCCTTTTGGTAGAAATATCAATTAAAACCGGGTTGGAGGGGGGGGGGGGACCACATATCGGTCAAAAAAACCAAACATCAACAAATGGGCTATAGGCCGCTTGGAGGGACTCGATATGTGCTTGACTTCAGTTGTATTTTAAGTTTCGCTCCTTCCTTCCTCTCCTTCCCTCCTCTCCTCCCCTCCTTCCCTCAGCGGGCCTATTTTCTCTCAGTTTTGCCCTCATTAAATTCCCCAACTCTCGTGGAGGAGACTTTCTTTAGATGAGGCTACAAACAAATGGAGGAGTTGGGTTGACATCTCCCCGAGATTGTAGGCCCCTCTATTGTTTTGCACACACACTGTCAGACAGCACTGGAGTAACATTCCCCCCCAATGCCTTTATTCTCACTCATTTTCTTTTCTTTTTTTCCATGTTCCCTCACCCCCCTCCCTCCCCTCCGCCTTTGTTAAAGACGCCCCCCCTCCCCCCCCCCCTTCTCTTATTATTCCGTTCCGCTGGCTGAGGGGCTGAGAGAGCAGCGGCGCTCAGGAGGAGAGAGAGAGAGTGTGTTTGGGGAACCAGCGACGCGCTGCTGCTGTTGAAAGAATAAATAAATAAATAAAGTGGACCGAAGTGTCAGGAGCTGCTTTGCCCTTTTTTTCCCTCTGTTTTTTTTTGCCGGCACCCGTCCTCACTCCCGTTAACTCCCCCTCCCGCTCCCCTCCCTCCCTCCCTCCCTCTCTCTGTGCCTTGCGGAGTCCTCTCATTGACTCGCTCCTCTCCGCTCCGGCTGGTTGTCTCGACTGAGCGCGCTGACACCGGGACCCGCGACCTGCTGCCCGGGCATTACGCGCGCGCGCTATGAATAAACCCCGGAGCCTCATGTGTTGTCTTGGCTGCCACTGACCGTCGGATCCCCCCCCCCCCCCGAACAGAAAAAAGGGAGAGGGGTGTGTGCGTGTGTGTGTGTGTGTGTGTGTGTGTGTAAACTGGCGCATACGCTCCTCTTTACGAACCGGCGCACACCGGGAGCGCCGCTGGACTACAAGACGAGCCACTGGATGCTCGAGGACGCGCGGAAAAGAGCGGAAGGAGACGACGGGGGACGACAAGTTCTGGTTTTTTTCTTCTTCTTCTTCAGAAATAGAAGACGCCAACAAATCCTCCTCGGGATCAGAGCGCGATGAGAACCTGCGCCTCTCATCCCCGGCACGGCGCTGACACGCGAGGGAAGGAAGCCCGACAAATCTCCGCCTGGAGCTCCTCGGCTCTTTTCTGATCACACAGAGAGGGCTTTTTCCCCCTTCTTCTTCCTCTCTCTCCTTTTTTTATTCCACGAGTTCATTCGTTCGCGCTGCTTGTTTTGGGGGTGGGTGGGTGGGCAGTGAGGAGAGAGGATCCTTCTCCTCTCACAACTTTTTTTCTTGTTTTGGTTGCTCCCTCATCATCATCATCACCACATCTGCGCCGCGTCTTCTGACCTGATTCCGGTCCCAAAGCGCACCAGCCGCGGTCGGGTCGGGGTCCGGTGGGTTCGGGGTGCTGCTGCTTTACCCCACTCCATGAGACTGGCCCGGAGTGAACCAAAGGTGATCGAACCGGGCAGTGTCGGTCACGCAGGAGGAGAAGAGGGAACACAAGAAAACCACAACCACAACCCCCCGGGAGCGCGCGGATCAGCGCCCTGCTGATTACGCCACGGCGGACAGAAGTTGCTCCGGCGAGCGCGCGCGGGGACTGACGGATACAAAATAAAGCGGTTGTGCTCCAGAGCGTTTGAGGTCCCGCTGCACCGGGAGAGGCCACCGGGAGGCTGGAGGAGAAGATGCTCGGCCGTCGCCCCTTTGGGAAATACTTGTGACACACAAGGAGCACATCCCGTCTGTGGATTTACTGCCGGCCTGCGTGGAAGTTATTTCTCTGTTCTTCTTCTTCTTCCTCTTCTTCTTGTTCTTCTTGTTCTTTCCCGTGTGGATTTTTGACAATTCGAAACACCCACATCCCCAAAGCACGACATTTATTTTTGTTGTTGGCTCAGGTTCATCTCACCACACGTCCATGCCAAAAGCGCACTGACGCACATTTACAAACACATTATCACCACCCACTTAAATCCACACACACACACACACACACACACACACACGTGCACTGTAAGTATAACCCACTTCACAACAGCACAGATTGAAAGCCCATTAGTGTCCATCAGAATGGAGGTTGTATGTCCTTTTTTTCCCAAATGGATGTTATTCTCTCCCAAAAAAATTTGTTGCCTGGAAACCGCTGAAAGCTCGCCGCCGCTGCAATTCTCCGACAGAAACGGCCACCGGGTCGTCGCCCCGGTGCACAGCTGGAACCGCAGCTGAGAACCCGACAGCCATTACATCGTACATTTGTATTCTTCTTTTTTGTGGTTCGCTTTAAAAAAAAATTTGTCTTCACACACCCCCCCGCCGACATCATTTTTCCCAACGGGTCTTTGGACACCCCTCGTCGCCGTCCTCCTCCTCCTCCGCGTCCCGTCCTCTCCTCCGCCATGGAGGGGAGGGGGTCACTGGAGTGGAGCATGAGCGGGTGCCACTATCCGGCGTCGCCGCAGGAGCAGGACCGCCGGTACCGGCACAAGGTGTCCCTGGTGGTGCGCTACTTCATGATCCCCTGCAACATCTGTCTGATCCTGCTGGCCTTGTCCACGCTGGGCTTCGCCGTGCTCCTCTTCCTCAACAACTGTACGTTGGTTTGAAAAGCAAACGACACACCACACTCCTGATGCTTTCACAACACAGAAGCTTCTGGGTCACTGACAAGACATACATCGTGTTGGCTTTCTCCCCTTGAGATAGAATTCAGGTGTAAATGAGTTGTTTCGGAGGCGCACGTTCAAATCGAGCTGACTTGACACCTTTCAGGGAAGCCTCATCCGAACACTTGAAGTCGGGCGTTTAATGTCAGGTTCCTTGATTTGGATGAAAATGCTTCATGGCTCACGTCTAAAGATTTGGCATTTACTTTGAACTGCGGGCCGGAGGAATTAAATGGCGACAAAACGCCTTCTGGAGGACACACACACACACACACACACACACACGTCCTTTTGGCCTCGAGGCTTTCGGCTCAGTTACCGGTGGGTGGCAGCTTTGATGAAGGCCTTGCTTCTTTATCTTCTTTTTCTTCTTCTGTAAAGCCCGCGCTGGGTATCATTTGAAGAGTGTCAACACTCATTCATGCTGCTAACTCCCTCACAGACTCACACACAATTGGTTTTCCGGTGCCCGGCCTTGCCTTCGATCAGGCTTCGTGGGCTATTTCTTATTAGCTCGTTCCTCACGATCATAAGACAATAAGGCCAAAAATACAGGCAGCGTTTGTTTTCGGGTCTGAACTTGAAGGTTAAACGCGGTCGCCGTCCCGTGTCACGGCGTTCTGTTCGTCCGCTATTAACTTTTCAGCCGCGCACGAGGCAAAGTCCCCGTTGCATAACGAATGCAACCGCTGCAGAGCGTTGTGAAACCCGCTCCAGAACAGAACAGGTTCTATTCGTATTGATTGGAAATATTTTCTTTCTTTTTTTTTAAACGGGCCCTGTCGGCGACCCTCAGACTAAAGGGGCGGGGGAAAGAAAATGCTGCCGGAGTCACGAGGCCAGCTGATAGGACGGTGACATGGCTGGTGGTGCTGACGCGTGTGTGTGTGTGTGTGTGTTAGTGTGTGTGCGTAACTTCAGATTCGCTCTGTTCTCTTGTCACCATATGGGGTGAAACATGTCCAAACACACACAGACACACACAGCAACCAACTATCACCCCCCCCCCTCCTCCTCCTTGCTGTCTGCACACGCCCCATGTGTGCCTATATGTCAACCAGCCCCCAATGAGGGGGGGGGGGGGGGCGACACACATTCGGTGGTAGAGACCCGCACATGGCTGAATGTCACCGTCAGACACATTTTGATTCTCCGAAGATAGAGGAAGAATAATGGGGGAATGATGGGCGCGTGACGCGGGGCTCTGCCAGGTGCAAAGGGAAGGGGGGGGGGGGCGTATGTGTTTATGGGAAGACCTTATCTTGTCCTTTTATTATGGAAATGTGACGATTGACGAAATAGTTCAGCGTCTCTCGGCACTCTCTCGTTCTCTCTCTCTCTCGTTCTCTCTCTCTCGTTCTCTCTCGTTCTCTCTCTCTCTCGTTCTCTCTCTCTCTGCCAGGAGTTCTTTTGTGATGCTACATCGCGTCTGCACGTGTTCCCGTGTGTGTTGTCGGGCACGCTCGCGAAAACGCAAGACAGGAAGCAGCCGGTCTGTGCGTGGATGTCTGCTTTCTGTGTTTGTGTGCTATCAGCAGAACTTGTATGTTTCCCACAACCCCCCCCCCCTCCCTATAACCCCCCCAAACCCACCCAACACGCCCCGGATGGAAATCAGTTACCGTCATGACTGACTGGGAAACAGCTTCAGCCGACACTTCATTATTCACCTCCAGCAACAGTCTCGCCTCTCTCCTCTCCTCATTTTTCTCTCTCTCTCTCTCTCTCTCACACTTTCCCTCCTCCCAAACCGCCATCCAAAAAGCCCCGGCTGGTGACAAGCAATTTTAGACGAGCCTGAATAATAATAAAAAAGTCAGCTGACGTAGAATCACAAGGGGGGGGGGGGGGGCGCTTCACCACGGCAGTTGACGGAGCCCCCGGGAACAAACCAAAACGTGTAAGCGGGGGTAATTGATGATGTAATTGATGGTCGTTATCCCTTCGCAGAGCAGAGACAGATGTCGGTGGGACGTCTGGGACGGGCTGAGCATTCTCTGAACGCCGGGACGGGCAGCTCTGACAACTTGCCGGAGCGCTGCTTCGTGAGTCAGAGGACGGGTTGGGTTGGGCTGGTTCGGTCTAGTTTAATTAGGTTTGGGTTGGTTTGGTTCGGTTTGGTTTGGTTAGGGTTGGTTCGGTCTGGTTTGATTGGGGTTGGTTGGGGTTGGTTTGGTTGAATTTGGTCGGGGCTGGTTCGGTCTGGTTTGGTTGGGGTTGAGTTGGTTGGGTTGGGGTTGGTTCAGTCTGGTTTGGATGGGGTTGGTTTGAGGTTGATTGGGTTAGGGTTGGTTCGGTCTGGTTTGGTTGGGGTTGGGTTGGTTGGGTTGGGGTTGGTTCAGTCTGGTTTGGATGGGGTTGGGGTTGGTTTGGTTGAATTTGGTCGGGGCTGGTTCGGTCTGGTTTGGTTGGGGTTGAGTTGGTTGGGTTGGGGTTGGTTCGGTCTGGTTTGGTTGGGTTGGGGCTTTGCTCGGTACACCAGGGTCTTGTGACGATGTCATGTTTTCTAAGAGGCTCTCCATCCGGGTGGAGTCGCCTGGTAAATGATGACACCACAGTCATATCTGGAGATCAGCTGATTTGTGTTATGTGTCAGAAATAGTTACAAATGTGTTGACATCATGTCAGTCTTCCGACAGCTCCGTATCGCTCGGTGTCCACGGTGTATTTATGCACTTTGCATAACTGCCAAGCTGTCGGCAGATACCCCACTTAAAACATTCACACGATGAGCCAAAATAAAACTTAATGATGAAGAGGCGATCAATCGTTTAAGCGAGTGAAGACTCCACACGTACCGGTTCCATCCAGTCCTGGAATATGCAATCTGGAACACCCCCGCCGAGGCTCTGGCTAATTGCCCTTCTTAACTATTTTGCAGGCCTTTTTGCAGCCTCAACGATCAATAGTGTGATCGGGGGCGAAATAAATGATCGTGAGAGTGCACATTAGGTTTGTGTTTCGTCACGACCGCTGTACCACGCTTTGTCCTCGTCAAAGCAAACCGCATGTTTACTACATTCATATGCAATGCATCGACATTACCTGGACGAGAGCCACCTCGTCAGGGTGTCAAAACTGCAAAGAACTCGGCTCTCATAAGACCCCCCCTCTCTCTCTTCTCGTGTGTGTGTGTGTTACCCAACACTTTGGTCATTTGATACGACAGTCTTGTTTTATGGCTCCCACGAACCGGACAAGCCTTATGTCATCGTCTGCCGGGAGTTGTTGAGATGTCATTTGATATATTAAGGGGGGGGGGGGGGTAGACAAAAACTATCTGATTCATTCTGCATATGGTTGCTAGGGGAGGTGGGGGTAGGGAGTGCAGTATGTCTTCACCGCTGAATTCCCAAATATTATCTCAGTCTCGCTCGCTCGGATCTTATCACACACACACACACACACGCACACACACTAACACGTCCCTTCACCCCGAGTGATTTTAATTCTCATGTGCTCTTATGATATTAAAAGTCCCGCGGTGCGGTTTCGGATGACAAGAGCACGGAAACAATAAGAAAAAAGGCCAAAAACAATTGTGATACCGCTGAAATGCACTCCCCCCCCCCCCTCCTTTTCCTGGTCATCGCATTAGGTCTGTGCCGGATAGAAAATGTGTCATTTGTGTTGTCTGTGTAGCAACTCAATCACTTTGCCCGCACCCCCCTAGGGGGTCTACACAACAACAAAAAATGTTTTTAATAAATCTCTTTTTATCTCTTCCAGACAAACCTCCTCACTTCACGCCGCCGCAGCCTCCTGATGGTGAGTCCTCTGTTTAAAAAAAATTCCATTCTTCCTCCTCGCCCTCCATTGACCGTCTCTTGGAACTTGTACCCGTGAATAATGACCTCGGACAGCGCACCCCCCCCCCCTGTCTGCGCGCCGAGGCCCCCGATTTGGTCCGCTCCGCCTTTTTTTCCCTCCTTCTTCTCCTTCTTTTTCCTCGGCACAAGTTGGTATGGCGGGCACGTGGCGCGGTCCGCCCCGGGGCTTTGATGTGAGAGGGATCTTTTGATGACTTGATTTGATCTCGCTCCGCACGGATAGCCGGGCTGATATGTTCACTACCTGTTACCACGGCGGCGTCCACATCCTTCTGATAGAGCCTAATAGGATAATCCCCCCCCTTCCTTTCCCTTTCCCCATCACATACCTGTGTCTGCTGGGGGGTTTGCAACCGTCACCTCGTTCCATCCCACACATGTACATCCTCGCAATGGCTGCTGCATTTTGTTTCAGTTGTTTTCTAGTCCAGTAAATTAATTGTAAAAAAAAAAAATACCATTTATTTCCAAAACAGTGAATCTCGGGCAGACTTTTATTGGAGAGAAGCAGCTGTTTTTCAAGCTGCTGTCATGAATATGTGTCCGAGGCAGTGAGTGAGTATTTGACAGACCTCAGCGTCGTGTATTTCTTTCTGCACCGACTCCTACCGGTGCCGAAGGCGTCGCGTCGCGCTACAAAAGATTTTTTTTTCTTCCCGAAGGCTGGTGGGGAGAAAAAGAGCGAGGAGAACACGCTTCTAATGATTCCGGCCGGCCGGCGGACGTCGGGGACAAAAGGCCACAGTGGGGGCTTTTTGAATCTGTTTCTGGTAATTGGTCGATCACTCGCCCCCGTGGGCCGGCTCGTTTGGACAAAGCGGCGAGAGAAGCTTTAAAAAAAAAAAGACAGATTTCCTTTTTTTTTATAACATTGGAGATGGTTTTGTAATTGTTTGTCCGGACAAAGGCTCGCCCGCTGTCGATGGGAAATGGCCGCTGCGTTTGGGTTTCCCGACGAATAATTGCGCTCGAACACCTGAGGAGTGTCTGTGCGAGAATGTCTTTTTTAAATTCATCATTCTTCTTTTTCTTTCAGTTTGTGCCTCATATGAAAAAAACACTATGGCAGTGAAAATGTGGCTTTTCCATTGGGGAAAATGCGAAACCGTGTGTGCAGCCCATTTCTGCCTCTCATTGTAACCCCCCCCCCCCAAATAAAATGGCGTCCGCTTATCGATTGACCTACTAATTTCCCCACATATAAAAACTTCTTCTTTTGTTGCCGTCTGAGGGGGGGGGGGGGGGTGCGCAGTTTGTTTCTGCACTAGTCGACCATTTAAAAGCTGCTGCTAGCCCCTAATTACATTTCCAATAGTTCTGCAGGCTTTACATCAGCCCAGCCGGTGCTGTTTCAATACGCCAAGCAAAACAAAAGGCAAAGTCTCCAATCAACGGGGTAAGCCGGGCCTGCGGGGACGCGCAGTTTCTACGGGTCATTTAGCGCCGGAGAGATTAGTGAGACAATTAGAGTTGGCCCAAATAAGACAGTAGGCCACTTTTTTTGGAAGGCGCCTAGTTTATCACGAGTGGTGGATGGTCGATTCAGACCAGCAGGCGGGGGGGGGGAGGGGGGGGGGGTAATATTGCCCAATGTGCTCGATAGAGCACGGAGGCCTGGTGGTACCGAGACGTGTGGCACTCCTTTTTCAGAAAAATCCCAGACGAGATACGGACGGTTCAAACGGCCTTGATGTGTCTCCAGGCTACTGATGAGACGTCCTCATTAGCGCCGGGGGAGATGCTTCACGGTAGGTAAGGAAATGTGTTCTGCAAATTAGAGCGAGGGAAAGTCTCGGGGATTCGCTGGCGGCGCGAGAAAAAAAAAAAAAAAAGAACTCGCTGGTTTTTTTCTTCTCTTCTGCACAACGTGAGCAAAAGCTCTGAGACGGAATTCGCGTACTGCTGACGAAGCCTCCGCCGATGAAAGGCCCGTAATCACCGGTCGAGAAAAAAAAAAAGCATAAAAAGTCACGACGCAGCCTTTAATTAGGCCTCGTCTCCGGAAGCTCAAAGCAGCGGCCGCTCGGCTGACGCCAACGCTCATTACGGCCCGTCGTCTCCCGAGGAGAAGACGGGCTCGGGGATTAGTGTTGGACTTTGGGAGATCGGGAGTCGATGGCGAGAACCCCTCGCCCCCTCTGAGTCGCCCGTTGGTGCACTAGTCAAGGGCAAGGAGGAAGGAGACGAGTATCAAGGAGTAAGGAGACTAGTATCAAGGAGGAAGGAGACTAGTATCAAGGAGTAAGGAGACTAGTATCAAGGAGGAAGGAGACTAGTATCAAGTAGTAAGGAGACGAGTATCAAGGAGTAAGGAGACGAGTATCAAGGAGTAAGGAGACGAGTATCAAGGAGTAAGGAGACTAGTATCAAGGAGTAAGGAGACGAGTATCAAGGAGTAAGGAGACTAGTATCAAGGAGGAAGGAGACTAGTATCAAGTAGTCAGGAGACTAGTATCAAGGAGTAAGGAGACTAGTATCAAGGAGTAAGGAGACGAGTATCAAGGAGGAAGGAGATGAGTATCAAATACGACCTGTGAAGCATTATTACTGAACCAGGAGTTCAGGCCAGATCCAGCTGTAAAGGACAAATAATCGATCATCCTTCTTGAATTCCGTCTCAGAGACTTTGGAGGGAAGTCCCCCAAGAATAAACTCCTGGACTGATGTGCGATGTGATCTCCGGTGTGCGGGACGCCAACAGAAAGGATAGAAAGAAAGGAGTACCAGAGGTCTCACAGTGAGAACACGGCCTCTTTAAAGAATTGATCAAACCTTTTATCGGCTGTGGGAGAACACAGTAACTAAGCGCTGCAAACCCATTACCCCCGCAGATGTGTGTGTGTGTGTGTGGGGAGGTATAAAACACAAAAACAGACACACACACACACTCCGACAACCCTCCTGTAATTTATTCCGCCGGAGCCGTTTCCTGTGTTCTTGACAGTAAGCCTAACTCTGAGAGAGAGAGAGAGAGAGGCAGAATTAATTACGGCTCGGCGGCCTATCTTAATTAAATCATTTCACATCACAGATTTCACACAACGGAGGCAAAAAAAAAAAAAAAAAAAAAAATACATCTACCTCATCTCTTTCGGGGCGAGGGGTGGAAGGGTGGAAGGGTGGGCGCGGGGTGTTGGGGGTGGAGAGAGAGAGGGGGTGCGCACCGGGCGGGCGAACGCCTCGCGTCACGGCATCAAACGGGTTCGCCGTAAACGTCGCCTCCTTCGGATTCGCTTCACGGGAAGGGAGCGCCGTCGAGTCTGGCTTCTGACACGGAGCAGCTTGTTAGCTCCCCGCCGCTGTGGAGGGGAGGGGGGGGGGCCTTGACACCTTATCCACGGGAAAAGTTTGTTGCCCTTTTGAAAGTACACAGAGCCTTCAAATCACGCAGCTGAACTCTGTACCCCCATCCCCCCCCGGGTCAGGGCAACATGCGCCTTGTGGACTCGGCAGAATCAACGCGGGCGCCTCGAAGGTGCTCGCTAAGCACGCCACCGCAGATTTACCCCCCCCCCCCCCAGTATTGATCTGCCAACGTGGGTTTAGAAGCAGGAGTCCAAAGGGAGGAAAAACGACATATCAGCCATAAAGGAGCGAACGGGAACCGTCGCTCGCTTTTCCTTCCCGAAGACGAGCGAGGCCTTGTCGTCACAGGTAGCACGACGCCGATCGTTGACGCGGGTTATTCGCCGGCGTTACGAGGACCGGAAGTTTCTCGGGATGCGCGCCGCCATGTTGGCACCAGACCCCGTGCGGAGGATTCCACATGTCAACAACCCCATGGCAGGTTTATCGTATTTGCCTGATTGGTTTCGATGTATGCCTTTAGATGTTATGTTACTTCCTCTTCTATTCGATAAATCAGACTTTTATTTTGAAAGGGTAAAAGGAATCGCAGTTTTGTTTTACGTTTAAATTATGAACTTGACGGTACGTTCTACAGATCTTCTCACGGACAGGTGCTCATTTATACATTTAATAAAGTTTAATGGTTTAAAGCTCTTACGGTGGTGATAGGCTGGTGATAGTTTAACAGTTTTAATTAATGTATTGTGACCCAAAGGAAGGAAATAAAGGAGTAAGTTTCATGCAACTTCATAAACACCAAACATCTTTTAAACGGCCTCTTGTTGCCAGATGAGCGTCAGCAAAGCAACAAATTGCGGACCGACCCATTTTCAAGGTGTGTTCCAGTCTGTATGTCACTCACGACGGCTCTTCATCCCCCTCGTCAGCCGCACTTTATATTCATCTTAACTTTGCACAGAGGAGATTTATTTATTCTCAGTGTCGTTGTTGTTGTTTTTAAAAAGAACGACAAGAAAAACAGAAAATAAAGTTAATTTACATTAAAGGGACGACTTGAGCCGGACGAGAGAAGAAAAAAAACATTGACCCCGCGTCTCCGACGCCAGCTAATTAATAGCGTGGGGCTGCTTATCGGAGGCCTTATCGGAGGCCTCATCGGCGCGGCGGCGGCAGAGCGGAGCTTCTACCCCCCCCCCCCCCCCCTTCGCAGTTCTTTGTCATATATGGGAAGTAATTAGCGCGCAGAAGGGACCAACGTTGCCTTTGAATGCTCTCTCTATGTTCGTCGCGTGTCGACGCCCGTTGCCGGCGGCGGCGGCCATTCAGCATTGAGTGAAAGGCCGCCGCCGCTCATTCCTTCTCATTAACGCAGCAGCGGAATCCTTTTTTTCTCACGCCGAGACTCAGCCGGCATTCTTTTTTTTCCGTGCTTCTCGGCGATGGGGAGGCGCTAATTAAAATGTTGGGTGGCCTTGTCAACAAAAAAAAAAACGGGAAGCGTGATCAGTGGGACGGATTTTCTTTCGCTGTCAGGGTTTGGTAATTAGAGGAAATATGGTGATATTAGCCGGATTGGTGTTTTCCCTAATTAAGAAGTGGAAGTCAGCGGAGCGTTGGGCTCCTCGCTCACAGCGTCCTCACCGTCCTCACAGATACTGGAGCCGGCTGCTGTGGAAGTCGAGGCAGCTGCAGTTCAGTGCTCTCTTGTTCTGTCACACACACACACACACACACACGCACACACACGCACACACACACACACTTGTACTCTCTTGAACGTTTCACCCCTTTGCCTCTTGTTTTTCTTCGCCTATCTAGAAACACAGTTTACAGATTGCAGTTGAACCTCAGGATGTATGCACGAGCAAAGACACACACACACGCGCGCACACACACACAGACACACACACACACACACACACACAGGCACACATGCACTCTCTTCCCAGCAAACGAACATCCCATTTTACAGTTTGCATCAACTTGTATCCGCGTCTGTGTGTTTTTGTGCTTTCTGTTGCTGTGTGCGTGTGTTCCTGTTGAGTATGCGTGACCCATTTGTGTGTGTGTGCGTGTGTGCATGTGTGTGTGTGTGTGTGTCTGCGTTCCTTGGAGGCTCATAACCAGAGGAGGGCAGGAAACTATCCATTCTGAACCTCCCACCCACAACCTGACCCCGACACACACACACCTACACACACACACACACACACACACACACACACACACACACTCCAGGCTGGAATTATCTGTTCTAAACTGGAGATGAAAGTTCACGCGGTTGTCTACATCCATTGCCGGTTGTCATGGCAACCATATGTGCAGCTGGTTGTGGATCAGTCCTCTGTAATTCTGGTAAACAGTCGATTCACAATTCACTGCTGGCATGGCAGCTCCATCTGCAGTGAACTGGAAGTCTCACCCATACTGTGTACACACACACACACACACCCACACACATACAAACACACACTCAGTGGATAGATTTTGGCTTCCATGTGTTGGTTGTCGTCATCCCCTTCCATTCGACTTCCGGACCTGGAAGCCATGACATTAACCACAACATGTGTGTGTGTGTGTGTATGTATGTGTGTGTGTGAGTGTGTGTGTCTTCGTGTGTTGGATATGTACAGGTCCCGCTCCACTGGATACAATTACAACACATTGACACATGGCCCGGCAGCATGTCAGTGACACCATTTATAAACAACACACACACAAACACACACACACACACACACACAGGGCAAGACAAACCCCTTATCTGTGCAGAAAAATGTCCATATCAGTCCCATTACTTTCCCCCCGGCCTCTGGGACACATCGCTCAGACCTGAATACTAAAGATAATGTTACGTCTCACGCAAATGTAAATGTTTATGACAAACCTCGTACGCATTAACTCAACACTATCTAGACATCCTTGCAATAAAATCCAATTGTAATGTGTTGTTGCACTTTAAGATCTTCCATCAGCGTTATTTTGCTTTGTTGGTCTCTCTTTACATGCTGCTACTGTGTGCCTGAGTACATATATATGTATATATATAATAAATAAAATCAAATTTAAAAAAAAATATATATACTGCATATATTTGAGCTGCACACTCTCGCAGAAGCCAAAAATTACAAAGCGGATATGAAAAATCTAATTTAGGCTTAACTGGTCAGCTGTAGCGTTTAAAATGAAATTCATCACTGAGGCGGTCGGAGAGAGTGAGAACGCTCTTCCTCTGTCGTCAGTGAATTCTTCGCCCGTGCTCCAGTTGTGGGGTGGGGAGGGGAGGGGGGGGGCGCAAATGTATCCAGCAGATCACGATTCGTCTTCCTGTGCGTCTGTCTCTCTGTCCGCCGCACCTGTCTGTCTGCCAGAAGGAATGAGAAGAAGGAGAAGGGGGGAAAAAGGTAGTTTTTATGCAAATGAGGGACATTAGTCTCTCCCCCCCCCCCACCCCTCCCAGGCTGGCTCTGTGCATATATTGTTTTGTTCACCCCTCCTGTGCATTTAAAACTCATCATTACAAGACAACACCCTCACTTTTTCTTTTTTTGCCACACACCTTGGCAGAAGGTGTGTGCGTGTTTGGGTGTGTGTGTGTGTGTGCGTGCGTGTGTGTGTGTGCGAGGGAGAACAAACAGACAGCGCGCTTACTATTCCAGAAACCTCGCACATCTGCCTTCCTGCTCATCTCCATAATGAGAGAGAGGAAGAGAAACAGTTGAACAATTGACGATGATTTAGCTGGTTGAGAGAGAAAGAAAGATGGTTGTTATTCTGTGTGTGTCTATGTGTGTGTGTGTGTGTGTGTGTGTTTTGTCTGATTGCACACAGCCGTGTCGGCATGGCTGCTGTTTAGTTATTTGAGCAGGTTTCATGTTGTGTTAATGGTGGTGGTCTGCGTGATGAGCACAAAAACAGGAAGTCAGATGAATAAAGGTCAAAGGTTGCCTCTTAATAAGCCGGCTGGCTGACTGACTGGCTGGTGTGTGTGTGTGTGTGTGTGTGTGTGTGTGTGTGTGTGTGTGTGTGTGTGTGCGTCTAGCTGCTCTGCACTCCCTCAGCTGGGCTTGTGTTTACACTGGAGTCCCAAGCACCCCAATGCCCTCTGAAACTCCATAATTAGGAGTTACTGAAGGCAGACACTGTGTGTGTGTGTGTGTGTGTGTGTGTCTGTAACTTCTCATATCTCACATCTCATATATTCAGTCCAATACATTTTGCAGGGTCCTGGTTAAGGATCCCACTGCAAATATATTTGTTATATAAAGATATATATATATACATACATATATAAACGATGCAAACAAATAAATATACATACTTATACTTACATACATATCGATGGACAAAGTGAAAAACCTCATATCTGCAAAAAAATCCAGGAAAAGTGAGGGAACACATCCGATCTGCACTTTATATTTTGTATTATATATTATTTATTGTATATTGTGTATCATTAACAAAAGTATTTGCAAGAAAACAACAAGTTATTTGTTGTATTGTTCAGTGGTTTCACTCTTCAGACATCGATATACAGGACTGTCTCAGAAAATTAGAATATTGTGATAAAGTTCTTTATTTTCTGTAATGCAATTGAAAAAACAAAAATGTCATGCATTCTGGATTCATTACAAATCAACTGAAATATTGCAAGCCTTTTATTCTTTTAATATTGCTGATTATGGCTTACAGCTTAAGAAAACTCTAAAATCCTATCTCATAAAATTTGAATATTTCCTCAGACCAAGTTAAAAAAAAGATTTATAACAGCAAAACAAAATCAAACATTTGAAAATGTGTTTCCAGGTGTTTCGAGTTAATTAGACGATTCAAGTGATTTGTTTAATACCCTACTAGTATACTTTTTCATGATATTCTAATATTTAGAGATAGGATATTTGAGTTTTCTTAAGCTGTAAGCCATAATCAGCAATAAATCAGAATAAAAGGCTTGCAATATTTCAGTTGATTTGTAATGAATCCAGAATGCATGACATTTTTGTTTTTTTAATTGCATTACAGAAAATAAAGAACTTCATCACAATATTCTAATTTTCTGAGACAGTCCTGTATACACTACCGTTCAAAAGTTTGGGATCACTTAGAAATGACTTTATTTTTCAAAGAAAAGCACTGTTTTTTCAATAAAGATAACATTAAATTCATCAGAAATACTCACTCTACATTGTTAATGTGGTAAATGACTATTCTAGGTGGAAATGTCTGGTTTCTAATGAAATGTCTCCATAGGTGTATAGAGGCCCTTTTACAGCAACGATCACTCCAGTGTTCTAATGGTACATTGTGTTTGCTAATCGCCTTAGAAGACTAATGTCTGATTAGAAAACCTGTGCAATTATGTTAGCACAGCTGAAAACAGTTATGCTGGTGATATAAGCTATACAACTGGCCTTCCTTTGAGCTTGAAGTTTGTAGAACAAAATTAATATTTCAAATATTAATCATTATTTCTCACCTTGTCAATGTCTTGACTATATTTTATATTCATTTGATAAATAAAAGTGTGATTTTTCATGGAAGACACGAAATTGTCTGGGTGATCCCAAACTTTTGAACGGTAGTGTATATATGCATATATATATAAATACATACATATATACATACATACATATATACATATATATATATAAGTATATATACATACATACATACATATATATAGAGGCTGTTGCTTTGCATTGTGGGAAATGAAGAATTCTCAATTTAAGGACTTTGCCTGTAATAATACGGTTACGTGTGTTTTTTTAACCCCCATGGCACACCTGCAAGCGTGCACGCGTGTACACACACACACACACACACACACACACACACACACACACACACACACACTCCTGCACTGCTCAGGCTCTTTTATGGACATGCGTCTAGCTTGATATATGGGTGAATGAGTTGTGTATTGAATGACTGCAGAGCACTAAAACCCTGTCCGCCGGGAACCCCCCCCCCCCCCCCCCCCCCCCACACACACACACATGTGCTGCACACATGTGGAATCACCAAGTGAGTGAGCTCATGTCTTTCTCACACACACAAACACACACACACACAGACAGATACACACTGGTAGGAAAACAAGGTGTCCAGTGTGAGTCCCCCACTGGTGTCAGATGTCTCCCCCCCCCCCCCCGCCTCCCCCCCTCCCCCAGCTGTCTCATCCTGCCACTTCCACTGCAAAACAAACCTCACGTACAATAGCAAGTTGGTCTATCACTGAGACTTTAAAGTGGGAGAAGTCCCATCAGCCGGTGGACACGTCGCCCCATCGTTGTTTTGCATCTTTCGGCTGCTCATTTGTACCAATAGCACCCCCCACACACACACACACACACACACACTTCACCAGTAGACTAAAGCCTGATTCGAGGACGCGATTGTCGCCAGCGGCACTCGAGGTCCTTGCTCTTTAGATATCGCCTGACGGCTTAAATCAGTGTTTAATCAGCTGTGATAATGGCAGAATTAATGTCGGAAGGAAAAGGCAGAAATAAAACAAAGATAAACCGACTCAAGCAGAAACTGCATGTTGTTTTTTTTGCTTTTGTTCCTCTTTTTGTTGTTGTGCATTCCTCTTCTTAATCCCGTTGCGTCTGTGAAGCGCGCGGGTCTGAGCTGCAGCCGGTCTGCAGGAAGCGTTAAATGTGCGCGGGTCCGAGCGGATAGCGAGCGCGAGCGAGGGTCCGCGGTCACCGCAACCCGAGGCGGCGGAGAGATGGTTAAAATGTGGTGCCCGACCCCGCGGGGGGCCACGGCGGCTCACAAGGGGGTCACGAGATGATTGGCAAGGAAGGGAAATGAAGGAAAACAGAAAAAGAAAGAAGGCAAGGGAAGGAACGGAAGGAATTGAGAGAGGGGGCAAGAAACAATAAAGATATGAAGGAAAAAGGAATGAAGGAGGGAGGGCTGTGAGAGCGAGGGCAAAGAACTCAAATATGCTGCTGCATGTTGAGAATATGAAGTCATCATCATTAAGAAAAAATCCCCTTCGATTTAAATACCTCCTCCTCCTCCTCCTTCTTCTTCTTCTTCTTCTTCTTCTTCTTCTTCTTCTTCTTCTTCTTCTTCTTCTTCTCCTCCTCCTCCTCCTTCTCCTCCTCCTCCTTCTTCTTCTTCTTGGAGCCGTTCACATGCGCGGCGGTTCCCAGAATGCATCTCTCCGTGGCGTCAAAGGCCGGACGTCGTTGAAAGACTTTACATGATTGCGTGTCGCAAAATTGCCTCTCGACCCCCGAGGGTGGTGAGCGGGAACTGGCGTGGCTTTGTCCGTCGGACTTGAACGCAGCACGCGGTCAGCGCTCTCACGCCCGCGAGGGCTGAGCTGTAACTCTGCAGACTGGAGCCACGTGACGCTCATCAATCCCCCGAGAGGCGGAGCGCCTTCACGCTCGTTCAAAATGAGACTTTCATATGCAGGCAGAAGCACCAACGTGTGTGTGTGTGTGTGGTGGTGGTGGTGGGGGGGGGGACGTGCAATTACCTCAGTGCCATGCTGGGTTCATCTGATGCCACGCTACGATTCAATCACTTCCCACATCCCCCCCACCCCCCACACACACACACACACACCCCTCCCCATCCGGTTCCATTATAGCAGAGAGAGGATTGGTTGAGTTGATGTCTATTTTTGTCTCTCAATCAGATAACGGGAGTGAGTTGTGTGTATGGGGGGGGGGGGGGTTCTTCCACTCGTCTTTCTCGTCCGTACGTGGCTCTGAACCGGGTCCGTTAACGGGACGGCAGCAGCCCGGTTCCTGTTAGACGGCCACACAGGTCAGACCGCGACAGAGAGGCAGAGCAGTGACAGATGGCCGCCAACACGCACGCACACACACACACACACACACGCTCACACCACACCCTTTCTGTTCCTGGGGGCAGTGTTAGATTAGGTCACAGCAGTTCTCCTGCAAAAGATGAGATATGGTGTCGAGAGATAAGAGGTGGCGAGCTTCAAGGACTGAACACACACACACACACACACACATGAACACGTACATAAACACACACACACACGCTGGCATTATTATGCATCAGCACACCCTCCAGACAGAGCAGGTACACACACACACACACACACACACACAGGGATTGGTGTTTGTCGAAGGATGCGCCATCGAGCCAACTTAAGCTCGCCGTCTCTCTCCCG
Organism: Pseudoliparis swirei; assembly: GCF_029220125.1. Taxonomy (NCBI): domain Eukaryota; kingdom Metazoa; phylum Chordata; class Actinopteri; order Perciformes; family Liparidae; genus Pseudoliparis; species Pseudoliparis swirei. Next base: position 5,571,479 of record NC_079396.1, read on the forward strand.
GCTGCTCACTGACCAAACAGTCGGTCAGGGCTGATTCTCACCGCCATGTTACATTTTGCAAACAGACATTTTAAGTCCCTCAGACGGACTTAAAGAAAGTCTCAATCTGCCATTCTCTCATATATATATTCATATCTGTGTTGCTGTCTCCGGTGATTTATACCGTCTGGATCCAGTCATCATTTGGGGCTTTTTTTTCAATCTCAAGGTCTGAAAAAAAGTCCCTTCAAAGTCTGAACATCCTGTTTTCTACATGCAGCACGGGCAGTTGTTACTCAACTCAAACAGTAGCTTCTAGTTCTGGGAACAATGCCATCTGATGGGAAAAGTTCATCTTTAGCTGGCAATTGTATAACTCCTTTCCGATTGTACAAAAAAGCCTATTTTATTTTCATGTATGCATTCGTTTCCTCGGCGATAGCCACCTCTCTGCGTTGCAAGTAGCCCATCGCTCACGTATACATATTGATCAGTGAAGCTTTTATGAGTCCGTGTTTAAAAAGTTTTTGGAGATTTTATCCGAGAGGCCCCGTCTCCTTCCCGATCCCCCTTTTCTGCTCGCTCGTTTGAATTCTTCTCGCCGTCTCTCTCCGTTGTTTATTCAGGGACGCACTTTCAAACGGGATTAAACACAGCGAGCATTGCACACAATGAACAAAGTGGATTATCACAGTAATGGTTTTTTTCTTTTACCCGCCCGTCTCAAAAAGAAAACAAAAGGGAGGACGAACAAAGCCGGCGCTTACATCTCTATAGGCTCCTCCTGTGTGTATTTTTGATTGTATTATTTAGGGAAGATATAATGCTCCGCAAACGTATTCCCGCATCCGTATTTAAATATTTTAAATGTTTATTTTTTATTTTTTATGTGCAATCGAGGCAAGGGTGTGTTTTTTATTATTATTTTTTTACATTTTTTTTATTCAATTGCTTTTGTCTGCGCCAACAACGATGGACAGTGAAGGGTTATTTGGGAGTTTTTCCTGATCCGATGTGAGGTTTTGGGGCAGGGATGTCTATGTGTTCAGATTGTAAAGCCCTCCGAGACAAATTTGTAATTTGTGAAATTGGGCTATACAAATGAACTGAATTGAATTGATTGGTTGGGACGGGCAGATCCCAACCAATCAGAAATCATTTTGTGATCAGATAGGATGAATTTGGGTAAATGCGGCAGATGTAGATGAGACCAGAAGCAAAGACAGACTGTTGAAGAGGTAAAAAAAAGAAAAAGAAGAAAGAAAAAGATTAATGTCACAATACAACCAGCTCACGGTTTTGCTTGATGCCCAGTTATAGGGGCCCATAGCTTGTTATCACATGCACTTTGAGGCTCTAGATGATGGACACATTCATGATTAGTTCTGAGCTGAAAAGATTTTATTTAGTATTTGTTGTATATGCCAAATAATATAAAAACTGAGACCAAATTTAGCATAAAGCCTTTTGCACCTGGGTGAATTCTCTCTAGACCAGTAGACTCAGGTCATCTGCATTTAACATGGAAAATCATGCAGGTGTTATTAGTATTAATTAGGGCTGTGAAACGATTAAAAATTTTAATCGGGTTAATCACAGGTTTTTGTGGATTAATCATGATTAATCACATATTACCGATATTCTCGGTATATTTTGTGAGAACATAGAGATTTATGACAAAAGACGGATATATACATTTATACATTCTTCTATACAATGGTGCTGCAACTCAGCAGTTATTTAGCAGTTTTCTTCCATATGGAACATTAATACATCTTCATCCTAAACAGAATGTTTAACCCTCCTGTTACCTTTCGGGTCAATTTGACCCCATTCAATGTTTAATGTCGGTGTTCTTTGGGGTCAATTTGACCCCAGGCTGTTTGCACTGTGTCAAACATATAAGAAATATCAACTTTTTTATTTATTTAAAGAGCTATTTAGGTAGTCAACAAACAAACATAAAGTACCTCACACTTAAACTTGGGAAGCAATATTAATTCTAATAATTTTCTGGAGGTTTTAATTGCTGGGGTCAAATTGACCCCGAGGGTAAAATATGTTAGTAAATGTAAAGGTAACAGGAGGGTTAAACAGAACATTTTCTCTTGTTTGTCAACCATTAACTCCACCATGATACAATCTAAAGGCCTCTAGTCTTCCTCTAGCAGCTGCTGAGGCAAACTGACTGTGTGGGTTTTCTTCATGAACTGGGCCGTGATGAAAGGGACGGCGGGACACCGCTGCAAAGCTGAAACCTCACCGGCCCAGACAGGTGGACAGATTGACAAGTGACTTTTTTTTGCTCGGTCCCGATGCGGCGCACGGAGCTCTGTGGCGCGCGAGACGGAGATCGATAAGTGTTAACGACGAAGAGACAGAAATGACATGCTGCTGTGGAGATACGATCAACAACAGACGTTTAGTTTAATAAAAGAACAAAGACGTGCTATAGAGAACATGTCAGGGGCGGGCCAATCTGTTTAATGTCATGCGATCTACCGACACTACGCCGCGATCGGCTGGCAGGTCGCGATCGACGTGTTGAGACCCTGATCTACAGGAAGTAAAAGTCGTAACAAGGTTTCCGTAGGTGAACCTGCGGAAGGATCATTACCGATGAACAGACCGTCTGCATGAGAGCGGACAGAGTTCAGATTGAAGTGGTGTATTGGAAGCTCATTTTGCAAGTGACTTTTTTTTCGCCCCGACGACCAACAACAGACGGATTGGAAGCTCATTCTGCGCATGCGTTAAATGCGTTAAAAAAAAATAACTCATTAAACCTGTAATTGAATACACTGAGTTAACGCGTTATTTTTCACAGCACTAGTATTAATTACAACTCAACACCTCTGAGGTGTATCTTTGTCTTTTTGACCAAAAAAACATTAAAAAAAACACATGGTCCTCTTCTCTCCGGAGCTTTCAGCAGGTTTTTATTGAAATGATTCATGTCATGCTCTCCCGAGTCTGTGCCTTCTCTAATGCTTGTTGTTTGCCTCGTGACTTTAAAAACTCTAATGTTTGTGTTGTTGGAGCGTCCATTGTTACATTGTTTAGTCCAAATGCAGATTTTCCACGTTGATATGAATATCCACACGCATGGTCGAAGTTTCATATACAAACATATGAGTAGAGGGCTCTTTTGAGTGTGACCAGATTGAGGTAACATATGCAAGACATATTTTGACATAAAGATGAGTCACCATGCTTGCAGCATAAAAAACAACAACAACAACAACAACCTCTCTCTTTTTGACAAGAGCAGCTGCATCCTAATGAAGACGAGAAAGACACCGCAGTTGGTGGTAATTGGCGCTTCTGCATCTGCTGCCATTTTTTACATTTATTTATTTAAAATCCATCTTACTGTGAATTGCAAAAGCGCGTCGGCCCGGACGGAAACAAAACCATAATCACTGCGGGACCGCATGCGCTGTGCTGGGCTGGGCTAGAATGGGATGGGCTAGAATGGGATGGGATGGACTTGGCTATAATGGGATGGATGTGATCGGCTGGGCTGGAATGGGATGGGATGAGCTTGGCTAGAATGAGCTGGGATAGGATGGGCTGGGCTAGAATGGGATAGGCTAGAATGGGATGGGCTGGGATGGGCTAGAATGGAATAGGCTAGAATGGGATAGGCTAGAATGGGCTGAGCTGGGCTAGAATGGGATGGTCTGGGCTAGAATTGGATGGGCTAGAATGGGATGGGCTAGAACGGGATAGGATGGGCTAGAATGGAATAGGCTAGAATGGGCTGAGCTGGGCTAGAATAGGATGGGATATGATGGGCTGGGCTAGAATGGGATGGTCTGGGCTAGAATGGGATGGTCTGGGCTAGAATTGGATGGGCTAGAATGGGATGGGCTAGAACGGGATAGGATGGGCTAGAATGAAATAGGCTAGAATGGAATAGGCTAGAATGGGCTGAGCTGGGCTAGAATAGGATGGGATATGATGGGCTGGGCTAGAATGGGATGGTCTGGGCTAGAATGGGATGGGCTAGAATGGGATGGGACGGGATGAGCTGAGCTGGGCTAGAATGGGATAGGATGGGCTAGAATGGAATAGGCTAGAATGGGATTGGCTAGAATGGGATAGGCTAGAATGGGATGGACTGGGCTAGAATGGGATAGGCTAGAATGGGATGGACTGGGCTAGAACGGGATGGGACGGGATGGACTGAGCTGGGCTAGAATGGGATGGGCTAGAATGGGATAGGACGGGATGGGACGGGATGGCCTGGGATGGGGTGGATTTCTCCGGTTACCCTGCCTGCACCCGGCGTGCACACCATCTGCATTCACAGTCAGTCTGAGCTCCCTGCCATGTGTGGGAAGGTGCAGAGAGACTGGGAGGGGGGGGGGGGGGGGTATAGCTTTCAACCACTGGGGGGGAGATAAGGCCCTAAATGTAATGTCTGTAATCACACCTTCATTCTTCGTCAGACAAATTATTTGGTGCTCTCGGTGCTGCTGAGCATCTCATTTCTTCTACCCTGTGAAACATACAGTGTATAACGGCACATCAGAAACACACATTAACGCAGCGCATCCATCTGTGTGTGACTCATCGCGGCGTAACGTGGTCCTTCAGGCGCCTTCCGAGACTCCCGTGGAGGCGGGGCTTTGTCAGGTGTTTGCTTTCCCGTCCGTCGGTCCGTGGACAGGAAGTGCCGCTGTGGTAGCGGCGCAACCGCAACGTACACACTTCACGCTTCACACTTCACACCCCTGATCCCATTCTGGTGTGGTCCCATACCAATGTGGTCTCCAGTCTCCCCCCCCCCACCCCCAACCCCCTCATTTTTTTTCTTTTCCATCAATCTTTCTTCTGGAGTGGGAACGACACGGTGTGCACAGTGTTGGAACGACGCCTGTAAGAAATCAATGCCTGCTGCAAAAAAAAGAGGCAGAAAGAAAAAACACGTTCTTTGTAAATGGAGGCGTGAGCTTTTTTCATCCAAGGCCCCCCCCCCCCTGTCATTTGTACCCGCTCCAGTCTTCATTTGTCGTTGTTAGGATAGTCGAGGATTATTCTGGGATTGCCCCCGCATTGCGTGAGCTAATATAGAGTCTCATTGGCTTCATGCGTGTGTGTGTGGGTGTTATGCCGCCGCCTGAGGGCCCCCACCAGGGCATCAGTGCTGTGCAGGAGGCGTTGCGTTATTAACACCCCCACGTACAACATTATACACCATTCACCCAAAAAAGATCATATATATATTAGGGCTGCAACTAACGATTATTTTGATAATCGATTAATCTGTTGATTATTTTTTCGATTAATCGATTAATCGGATAAAAAATAAATAAATGTAATTTTCAACCCTTTATTCAAAACAGGGTTCGTACGGTCATGGAAAACCTGGAAAAGTCATGGAGTTTTTAAATGGCTATTTCTAGGCCCAGAAAAGTAATTAATTGGTCATTTTTGGAAAAGTAATGCAAATTTGTTATATTCAAATATGAATTTAAACGGAATATATACGGTATGCTTTGGAATTCTCATTGTTAGTTTAAATACTACATCTTCTCACTTGTTCATGTATACACCGAGTTTTCACAAAATGTTTAATCATGGAAATTTGGTTTAAATTCCTGGAAAGGTCCTGGAGATCCACTGGTCAGCAGTATGAACCCTGTTCACTGGTCAGCATGTGGATGAACCCTGTTCATGTGTATGAACCCTGTTCATTGGTCATGTGTATGAACCCTGTCATAAACAGACTGACAGCGGTTTACTCTCCTGAGTTGGCTATTTATGGGTTAAACGCCTCATAAGGTGAGGGGGCGGGGCTTATCTCCGTTGCCTTTCTCCGTGGAAAAATATTGTCCGCCATCCGCCACGGAAAAATAACCACTTTCTACGTTATACTGCTTGTGGAAATGCCACACACGTCGTGACATGTAGCGCCCTGGTGTCTGGGTTCATAACGTCACCCGTAGGCGCACTCAGCTCCGTGAATGTCACTCCGACGACCTAAATGACTTCCGCTTCCAGCGTCACGAGGGCAGCAGCAGCCAATTAGATTCACTAACGGAGGAGCAGCTCAGCGCTGATTGGCTCTCACAACGCAACATTATGGTCTGTCCTCTATCTCCCTCCGCTCTGGTTTCCCCTGCGCCGCTCTGCGCTCAAATCAACTTTGTTTATACTCCGTGACTTATTGAGCGCCGTAATAATCGCGCGACACAACGAATCGATAATGGAATTCGTTGTCAACTATTTTAATAATCGATTTTTATCGATTTTATCGATTCGTTGTTGCAGCCCTAATATATATATATATTTTGTTTTCATCTCCCTTACCTCAGTGGAGTGGATTAATGTGTGTGTGTGTGTGTGTGATAAGTTTTACTTTTCTGATCTTCATGTCCAAAGTCTGCCATCCGCCCGTGACTCGGATCCGGCACTTGTGGGTGAAAATGTGGCATGAATAAGGCAATGTTGATCAAACTATTTATAGACAGAGTGCTAGGAACTGTATCAATTATTGAAGCGTGAGAGTGTGTGCGTGCGTGTTTATCTGCTTGTGTGTGTGGGTGGGTGTGTGTGTGTGAGCGAGCGCAGGCTGGTGGAGTTCTGAGCGAAGACAGAATTGGTGTAAAGATTACTAATGAAGGACCGAAGTGTCGAAGGCAGAGAGCGAAGGGAGAGAACGGAGACGTATACAGGTGGAGTGTGAATGTGTGCGGCGGGGGGGGGGTTACTGCCTGTTCTTGTAGCCGTGGTGATAATAACTCCGTCCAACACATTCTCTGACACTTTTCTCAGCCGCTGACACTCGATATTTGAAAGAAAGAAAGAAAAAAAACGTAAGAACTAAAAAAGTCGCGAGTGCTGAAATCATCTGTGCGTTGCCTTCCCGTTCCGATGTGCGGTCGGCGTAGAGCAGATGCTGCGCGTTAGCCGATAAGCGGGAAGCTGCGGCTCATTCGCACATAACGACTTAAAGTGGAACGGCTCTCGACGAGCATCTACGAGCTTCATCGGTGCGTTAGCCGAACCCTTCGGAACTGGAAACATTAAATATTATTTCTTCACAACATAGCTAACGTAGCTGATCGGCTTTCGTAACTCAGCGCCGGGCGAATCATAACCGGCGCGTGTCACCAGGTCGTTGCTCACGCCAGGGGAAGCTAGGCCGACTCCATCCTCGTGCGTTAGATTACAGAGAGCATAAAGCGATCACGGCAAAACCAGAACAAGACCGTTTGGCCTCTTTCAAACCGCTCACTCACATGAATGACAAAAAGAAAAGAAAAGAAAAAAAGCATCGCTTCTCAATGACTCCGTGATAATTGATTCTTTTGTGAATCCATCTGCATCTTTGCCATCGACTTGTTTTTGCAAAAGAGCGGATGGTTGTCGGTTTGTACCTGACGGCCTCGACAGTCGTGAAATACTATTCATGGCAGCACAGATGGGTATATATAAAAATAAAAAAAATACATCAGGGCGACAAAAACGGTGTGAGATGTGTCCGTGTTTTTCCATTCAGCGAGAAGCTGTCCGTGTCTGTTGACTGATGAGGTTGGATTGAAATATAATCGACAGGGCGGCCATGAGAATGACTATTTTATTGCAGCCAGCTGTGTTGAATCAGTGTAAAGGTTTCTTTTCTTCCTTTCTTTTTTTTCTCCTGCATGCAAGCAAGGCCATATTTAAGTCAATCGCCAACCTTCATGCATGCACACACAGCGTGCGGGGTCAAAGGTCAGACCCCCCTCCACGGCACCTCCCTTTTCTTTTTCCAGCCCCAATTTCCAGGTTCTAAATGGTCTCATGTGGAGCTGAATACATAGTGAGTGAGGTCAAAGCATGAATATGGAGGAACCCCTGCAACCAGACACACACACACACACACTAGTGCCTGACCCGTCACAAAGCCACACCCAAGCCAGCTGGAGATCATTTGCAGGGAGGCGATGGACATTGAACAACCTGTCTCCCCCTACCTTCATGTACTATTCATGATGACCTTTCCACAGCCCCCTTTTTCCATCCCCCCCTAAACACACACACACGCACACACACCCGCACGCATACACACCTCAACCACAAGCTGTTAGTGTGGCAGTAGGGTGACATAATGAAGGATACACAAGTCAAATAGTGGAAACACTCCTGCCTGAATTCATGAAAGCTTGATCAGAATGAGAAAGAGAGAGGGAGGGAGGGATGGATAATCGTATGAATAGGAGACAGACGGATGGTTGCATGAATAGATGGATGGACAGATGCATGGATGGATGGAGAAAGGAATGGATGTAAGTGGGATGAAAAGCGCTCTCTGGTAGGAATCCCCCACACATGATGCCTTCAGGGCTCGTGAAGTCAGTTAACAACACTTCCCTCCCTTCATTGGCATTTGTTGAGGCGCCCTTGAGCAAGGCATCTTCCCCCGGCCCCCAAAGTGGAGCAGCACACCAGTGTGTGCCGGTCAAGATGATTATAATATATCCATTTTTCTATGCATTGTTATCCCACATATTGCTCCCGGCTTTGAAGAGGTGTATTGATCCCGGTCTATCCCAGTGCTCGGCTACGGGATGAGCTACACTACCGTTCAAATGTTTGGGGTCACTTAGAAATGTCTTTATTTTTCAAAGAAAAGCACTGTTTTTTCAATAAAGATAACATTAAATTAATCCAAAATACACACTATACATTGTTAATGTGGTAAATGACTATTCTAGGTGGAAACATCTGGTTTCTAATGAAATATCTCCAGGTGTATAGAGGCCCATTTACAGCAACGATCACTCCAGTGTTCTAATGGTACATTGTGTTTGCTAATCGCCTTATAATGTCTGATTAGAAAACCCGTGCAATTATGCTAGCACAGCTGAAAACAGTTATGCTGGTGATATAAGCTATACAACTGGCCTTCCTTTGAGCTTGAAGTTTGTAGAACAAAATTAATACTTCAAATATTAATCATTATTTCTAACCTTGTCAATGTCTTGACTATATGTTCTATGAAATGTTCAATTCATTTGATAAATAAAAGTGTGAGTTTTCATGGAAGACACAAAATTGTCTGGATGACCCCAAACTTTTGAACGGTAGTGTATGTGGCAACACAGAGCGTGCATTAACAGAAATATTGCACTTGCCATAAGTGATATTTAGCATATTGGCAACAACAAAAAAACTTGATAAGCTAGAACAGTTTATGAGGGCTGTTTCCGTGAGGTAGTTAAAAAAAAAGCAATCACTTTTAAGACAAATCAATTCACTCTCAAGATTAAAATCCTCTCTCAATTTTTACAAACCGCTCCAACGGTTTTCATTTTTAATGCACTCCGAAACTGCATTTGGTTATGGCTCTTAAGAGCCACGCGTGTCAACAGGTTTAAACCCCACGCGGACGTTTATGGATCCAGAAGCGGAGACGTGGCTGTTTTGGGTTATTAATAATCATGATTAGCTCGTGGCGGCTGAAGCGGCGTTCCGCGGGGAAATTCTTTTTATTTGTACAAATTCTTTTTTTGGTTTTATGAAAACGACGGAGATATTATTACAAGAGCAACCGTCAGTGGACGTGAACACAATGATTGTGGTCTTGCTGTAATGCATCGAACGGTTTCATCATTTTCCATGTGAATTGTTTGGTGTGCCGGTTGTAGCCTGCACAGCATTGGATGACACACACACACACACACTCAGTATCTCATTCGCTCTCTCTCTCTCTCTCTATGATTTCTATCCTTCTTTTCTAACATCAGCAGCTGTTACTTTTCATATCTTGACTACTCCATATATTGACATATCCATGAACTGGAAGAGGAAAAATATGAAGAGAAAAAACAAACAAACACACCATTTACCATATGTATAGCCCTACATTCAGCTTAAGTGACTCAAGTCAATGCAGTCTTGGCTTAAATGGGAAGAGAATCTGATGTAATCTACATTTTCAAGGCCGCTCGTCTGAAACGTTCCCGCCGTCACGTCATCCCTGACCTTTGACCTCACATCGGATCAGGAAAAACTCCCAAGAAATAGAAGAAAAAACCATTCACTGGGAAAAAAAGTGAAGAAACCTTCAGGAGAGCAACAGAGGAGGATCCCTCTCCAGGATGGACAGAAGACATAGATGTCATGTGAGTCGTGAATTACAGTTTTTCACAATTGTTAACACACGTTTTTCAAAACAATAACGGCTTTCTCAAAACTGCACACAGAAAACTGAAAACCTCACACACAAAATGCTAAACTTGACACTCCCTTTGCAAGATGACTCTTTGCCATCAAATCTCTTAACTGTTCACAAAATGGAACTCGTTTTTTCATTTGGTACACAGTCATTTTTTCAAAAGACACACACATACATTCATTGAGTACATACAATTAAGCATTTGCTGCACACAGAAGGGCAAAATTGAAAACACAATCATCGAAATGGAACACACCATACGAATGACAATGACTCAGGAGAATGAGCCATTTCTCCTTTTGTAAAATGTCTCAGTGTAGGCCTACTTTTTTCATAGTCAAACTTAAAACAGCACACAAATATGCAGCAAAAATAGGTTTATTCTGGTACACAGAGACAACAGTACAGTACTGTAAACCGGCCTGCTCAACCCCTCAGAAATTCCAGTAATTAGGCATCACGCCTCCGGTTCCTGTCTGGCCAGAGGGCCTCATCTACATCGCAGGCAATGTTATCCCTGTCCAAGCAGCGTTGGAAGAATCGCCTCGAGTGACGCATGAAGCCCTGACAGGCCTCGACAGTCACGTCACCGCAAGCCTCCTCCATGGCTGGAGCATTGGGACCTGGTCCTGTGGGTTCCGTTCGTATACCTTCCACCTCCAAGCTGAAAATAATTCCTCAATAGGATTCAGGAAGGGTGAATAAGGTGGAAGGTACAGAACGGAAAAATGTGGGTGGTCCTGGAACCACTCGCGCACTTGAGCAGCCCGGTGGAAACTCACATTGTCCCAGATGACAACATGATCGACCCGCTGTTGGTCATCTATTTGGCCAGGTTGTACCAGCAGGTCATGCAGGCCATCTAGGAAGACGAGGAGACGGGCGGTGTATAGGCCCCTAGGTGGGCATGACGGTGCAAGATCCCACCTCATCAATAAAGATGTACTGGTAAAGTACATTTGCTGTGTCGTGTTCCTGGATCCGCTGACACAGAGCATGAGAATGCAAGTGACAGTATGGACACAGAGAGGTCAACACAGTGGGCTACAGTGAGACACTGTAGAAAAGGCACAATATTGAATTCCAGGTACATGCATGTGTCAGTGCTGAATGTAGGGTACTTACAAGCACAAACTCTCGCCGAAAACTCCTTGATACGGTCTGTGTTCCGTTCAAATGGGACCCTGTACACTTGTTTCATCCTCATAGTATTCCTATGAAGGATGCGGTCTAATGTGGATAGGCTGACAGTCTGGACATTTCTAAATATAGCACGGTCAGCCAGGATCCTAGCTTTTAATGCTGCAGTCCTAATTGCAAATTGCTCAACAGACCTGAATGTTTAGAGATTTGACTATTTGTGTGTTGTAGGTTGATGCTTTGAGATTTTACTTGAGAAGTGTGTGCAACAACTGAACATTATGTGTGGTGTTTTGACAACAAGGTGATGTGTAATTGACATCAGAATGTAAACAAAGAAAATCAGAGTCTAATGCAGATAAGGCAGTGTGAAGTAGTGCCAAATAGGGTCGAACGATTGGTACATGAAGAGAAGGTTGTGCAAATTGTGCCGAATTTTCGCTTTTTGGGTGTTAACAACTGTGAAAAACTGTAACGCATGAAGAGATAGAGAGAGATAGAGACAGAGCGAGAGAGAGAAAAGATAGAAGACATGCTGCAAACTTTTCCCGGGCCGATGGCGGATCCATCCCATCACAAGCAAAAGGGGAGGTTTTAGGTTTAGAGAGCCCCGAAAAAGAGCTGCACTCGCTCCAGGCGACTCTCTCTCTCTCTCTCTCTGTCTTTTTCTCTCTCTCTCTCTTTTTGGGACATAATCCAACCTGTCTCCCGTCCCAAACTCGTATCCGTCCCCCCTAACCGGAGCTGAATCGGCCTGAGGTGCCCCCCCCCCCCTGTTGATACCTCGTCAGGACACGGCCTCCTAATCGGCCTCAGACGTATGCCATTCGGGCTGAGGATCATTGCTTTGCCGTCCAGGGGGGATGGGGGGGACATATCATGGAGTCGATTCGAATACCCTGTGTCTGCAGAGCGAGCGTGGAGTGCGGCGGTAAAAACCCCGCAGGAGACAAAGAGGAGAGTTTTTATCTTCCTTCCCCATATGTGTTTAACGTCGGGAGATTCTGAATCACTCGGACACAAAAGAAAAGAAAAAGAAGAAAATACACAAAACGTTCCATGGGTTTTTTGGTGTAGGGGCGGTGGGGAAGGGGGGAGGGGGGGGGGGCTGCAAATGAGACGAGTCCGCAAACAAAGTTGTTTGTTGCCGCGCATTAAAAGTGTTTTCCATCTAAATTGGCTGGCGCTGCAGATAAGCTCCGGAGTGGAAGGAGACAGAAAGGGAGAGGGGAGCCAACGGCTGGCGAACAAGACGCCTCTCTTTATTTTGGGGGGGGGGGGGTTGTTGTTGTCACACTGCGCTGTTCGAACATTCCCAACTATATTTTGCACTTCCACACAAAGAGGGAGGAGAGGTGTGTCGCCGGCTGATGAAGTAAAGGTAACAGTCGCTCTACCCTTCCATCGCTCCTTCACAGCCAATCGAATCCCCTCGCTTAGATTAGACTTCAGACGCACACACATACACACATTCTGAAGCTCTGTTTGGAAAAATAATTCCAGGGCTTGTAAAATAGAGTTACATTTCCCCCAATCCCGTATTTGTGCTTTTATTGTGAAATCCCAACGGGAAATGCATACCTGTTTGGCATAATAAATGGAGACGGTGTTTGTTACTCGTTTTTTTTCCACGTGATCTGTTTCCCTTCACTGTGACCATCTCCGAATCCATCTCAGAGAGGTTACGCTCTATGGTTATTATTTCCCTCTTTGAAGAACCCACAGATGGATTTTTTCTTCTTCTAACAATTAGGCTGATTGTGTTGCAGACGAAACAGCGTAAAGATCGTAGTAAAGAGTCCCCCGACAAATTCCCACTTCGGTCCGAGCGACGGCCCGAAGCGTTGAGCCGTGACGACACCGCGGCCCAAGAAGCTGAGAATCTTTTCCTCTGTTAAACTCCTGTTACCTTCAAATGTACGAACATCTTTAATATAATAACAAAAAAGGTAGAAAATGAATCAAATAAAAAGAGAAGTCAAATAAATGTTACAAACACGCACAAAAAAACAAAACAAAAACAATACTGCAAAACTTTTTTCCCTTTTTTTTCTTCACCTCACCCCAGCATTTAAAACCTCCAGAAAATTATTAGAATTCATATTGTTTCCCAAGTTTAAGTGTGAGGTACTTTATGTTTGTTTGTTGACTACCTAAAGAGCCTTTAAATATATAAAAAAGGTTGATATTTCTTATATGTTTTACACAGTGAGAAACAGCCTGCACTCTAAAAAGCCCAACTTCAAATTTGTTGTCCTAACACATTTTTTTAAGTTGAGTCAACAAATGCCTTTGAAAGAAGTTGAACTAACTCAAAATGTCAATTTCATTAATAAAGAGTGGAATCCACTTAAAATGTTAAGTTGAGAAAACTTAATATAGTGGTTTGGGCATCTGCTGAGGTAACTAAGGCCACTGCGCATGTATGTCAGTAAACACACACACACACATATATATATATATATATACAAATACATATATAAATACTTATATATATGTAAATACATATATATATATATACTACTTTAATCTTATATTTTAAATAATAAAATAATATAAAAATATTTTCTTTAGCCCCTGTTTAAAATACATTGGTTTTTGATACCATTGTTTGTTTATTATATTTAGATATGGATTAGATTTGGAAGGATATTGTCCATTGTTTAATGGCAGATTTGCTCCAGTTCAGGTTTTTGTCACTTATTGAATTAAAGGGAGCCTGTACCGTGCAAATGTTTCCCTGTATTTTGCTCAATTTATTTATTTAATTTAACAGACTATGAAGATTGAAATACTATAATACTAATGTGTAGGAGGTGACTCTTGTATGAAAGTGGTATATTTTAGTTTTAAAAATCTGTATAAAAATGTCTTGACTTTTAAATTGTATTGTTACAGAATGGGAAGAAAAAAAATGAAAATTTAAAAGAGGCGGTGAATATTTATTATAGTCTCTGTATGCTTGTTTTCTCAAGCAGCCCAGTTTCAAGGGAATGCCATTGTCCTTCTGTGTTGTATATATGTTCCATCATATACCATTGTGGCAGCGGGGGGTGTTAAGGCTCGGCTGCAGAGTGGGTGGAGCGGGGGTGTGGTTCAGGGAACGGTGTCTGATTGTCATCAGCTGGACTGATTGGTAATCAGATTGGTAATCAGTCCAGCTGATGACGATCTGTGTTGGTTATCTGAGTCTGTCTCCATAAAGGAGCTGGACAGACAGGAGATGAGAGGAGCGTGGAGAGCAGAGACACAGTCTGCTGTCGGAATAAACCTTATTACCGAATAGGGGGGGGTGGAACCTACTCGTGACGGCTACACACGTGTCACAACCATGTTCCAAAGCTTGTTTCAGGACTTGATTTTGGATTCACAAAACAGAATTTTTTCTTTATGCAGCCATTTTGATTTTTAAGGATGTTGACCCTCTGCTGTCTATGTTCAAGTGTTGACACCTGGAATTCATATAGTTATGCAAACAAATGTTTAGTTATTGTTAATAAACATTTTGTGTTTGAAGAAGTTTGTTTTCTTTAACTGTTGACTTTTCCAAAGAAAACGGTGTACATTTTTAATTAATTTAAATGAAGGCAACGTTGCAAAGAATGTTGAGTGTACTCAAATAATGGGCAGTGAAATTTAGTACCAAAACATTTTAAGTTAAAAGTAAGTTCTCTCAACAAAACATTTTAAGTTAAAAGTAAGTTCTCTCAACAAAAAATGTTAAGTGCTGTTGATGTATGTTTTTAATCTACAAGAACACACAATTTAAAGTTTCTCCAATTTAATATTTTAAGTGTTCGGAACTTAAGTACATGAGTAGATGTAACTATCAAATGCAATATTTTAAGTAGTGTTAACTTAAATACATAAGTACGTCTGAATAGTAATGTTACGTTTGACAAACTTAAGATATCACTTTGAGTGAACTTCTTATCATAAGTTGACACAACACATTAGCCCTTAGTTGAGTGAACTCAAAAAGGCTTTGCAGCTGGTTGCCTCACTTTTTTAAGTTGACTCAATTTTTTTTTTTAGAGTGTGGGGTCAAATTGACCCCAAAGAACACCGATGCGTACGAGTTGTGTTCAGGACATTGAAAACATATCATCATGGGAATTTGAGGTTTTCCCAGTTGTCCCCAATAAATTAGGAAAAGTCGTGAAATATGAAGCAAAAAAATGAGAATGAATCATTTTTTTAGAGACGTTAGACATTGAATGGGGTCAAATTGACCCCAAAGGTAATAGGAGGGTTAACAAGGAATCGACTTCCAAAACATCCGCGCTGCTTCAGAGCCGGTTAAAAGTTCATCGGTGTAACTTGAGCGGCGGCCGCGGTCGTTAAAATATTTTCTAATTTGACACAGATGAAGGGGCTTCGTATCGGAAAGCGTAACGACGTCTCTCTTTCTCTCTCTCTATCTCTCTCTCTCATATTGGCTAGGAATGGGGAACACCGTGGCCGCTATTAATTATGTTGTCTGCTAACCGCCAACCGATACACATTCACCTGCCGCACGCTCAAACACACACACACACACACACACACACACACACTCAAATCAACCTATACATCTGAATCTCTGCAGTAGCTCGACTCAGTGCAGAAATTGACGTTTTATAGTTTTCATTATCGATTAATGTGCCAAATTTATGACTCGAGTGTATGAAACGCCAGGAAATGAAAGGAGACTGAAGGTGGCGCGCAGCAGTTAAGATGTGGGCAGGACGTCTGGATGTGGGAGAAGCTGGAACCAACTGCACGTTCCCACGCCAATAAATGTTCCGTCAATCGGACGAATCAATCTATCCGTCCGCCTCCGCAAATTAAAAACCCCGGGTTGTAACTTTCTCAATTATGTAATGGATTTGTTGGTCTTTAAAACGTCAACGTGACTAACTGAACACCCCGTGAGCTCCGGGCTGCGGCTAAAAGGGATGTCGTTGAGATTATTGAAGTGGGGTTGCATGGGATACTTATTCGGATTACCTGCAGATGGCGGTCCGCCAAACACGGTTTAGCCACCTGAAGTTAAAGGCATCCCGACACAAATCAATACCAGTTCCAGTGTGCCTCTATATCTAGATTAGGTCAGGCAGCCGCGCCCGATGAGGAGCGAAGCTGTTGTGTCCATCGATGCCCTCTTCAGAGCCACGAGACCCCCGTAAAAAAGCCCTCTCGGACCGGTCGGTTGGTGTCTGTGACTGTGTGACTTCGGGGAACCCAAACTAAAGGTGCGTTCACACCAAAAGCGAAGCGATTTTTCGCGTCGCCCAAAACGCGTGAGTTTACTCGCTCGACCGTTCACCGTGTTCACGCCATGAGCGTTGAGACGCTCTGCGAGGGGCGGGGCTTATCTCCGTGTCTCGTCTCCATAAAGACCGTTATCACCCGTAGGCTCACACAGCTCTTTCACCGATGAAGTTACTGTCACATCTGAAAGACTTCCGCTTCCAGCGCGACGAGAGCGGAACTCGAGAGCCGATTGGCCCGAGTTGCGAGATGACCGCCTCAAAGTGGAAATATTTCAACTCCGGGCGAAAATTGTGCCGCTGTAAACGCGTCGCCCACATCGCGTCGACCCAAACGCGCCGCCCGGGAAAATATCGCGTCTATCGCAGCCACGCGGGTCTGTACGTAGGACTTTTCATGGGATTCAGTCGCGCGAAAAAATAGTTTCGCTTTTGGTGTGAACGCACCTTAACGTACGCTGTCTACAGTCGGTAGCCCGCGGCGACCGCGCGAGAGACGCGCGATCGCGTACGGCATCGCGATCCAATCGCCGTCGATCGTCAAGCCTCTTTGAAGATCCGTCGCCCCGGATCACGACAGATCCACTGGTGTTGAGGCGAACGTGCTCGTTACGCGTATAGGACGCCGTTTGAGAGGGAGCGGGGATGGGGGAGGGGAGGGGGGGTACCTGCTCCTCTGGAATGTCCTTGAAGCGGGGGGGGGGGGGGGCCTGCCCGGCTCACAGCTCAGCTCGACCTCTGATGTCACCCCAGAGGGCGGGGCCTTACAAAAAAGCGAGCGATCGATCGATAGATGAGATACACGGACCTGATGTCACGGGGCGGTGGAGAACAGATAGTGGATCTTATTGCATTAGGACTGTGAAGCAGACGGGCTCCACACACACACACACACACACACACACACGTGCACGTCTGGTGCCGCTGTGTCTTTTAATGATATCATTAGGCTCGCCCCCCTCCGCTCTCCGGTGTGACGACCCCTCAGAGAGGGCTTCATGACAGAGCGGCTGCACGGCGTTCAGGAATGGGAATGTGCGTTTACATAACGGAGGAAAAAGAAAAGAAATCTCATTTCTAACAAGCGCAGTTATCCAGGGGGAGGAAGTCTGTCATCTCGTGGTGTCAACTTCGTGAATGGAGGGGGGGGGGGGGGAATAAGCGGAACACGGCGTCACATTCAAAGACATACAGGTGTATGTGTGTGTGTGGGGGGGGGGACAGAGCGGCGCCCGATGAACAGATTGCCGTCAACCGTATTGTTTGGCCAGGATGGCAGGCGCCGTTGGCAACCCATTTAGAAGAAGAAGAAGAAGAAGAAGAAGATGAAATAAACAATAGCTTTTTATCAATTTGCTTTAATATTGAAACACCCCTGTCAACAAGAGCAGGGAGCACCGCAAAGGTTTTATCGCAGGTTTCGTTGCAAGTTTTGTCGTAATTAACATCAACTTTATTTATCTTTTCATAATAAATGAGGTCAATGAGGTCAATCAGGCTTCAACACCGGCGGTTCTGCTCCGGAGCGACAGAACGGGAACCTTCTGAAGAACCGAGAACCCTTCCAGCCCCGCGTGGCGTGAGAGTGGCTCTTCTCTGACGCAGAGGGAGCGATGACCACAAGCCCTGCTCCTAAATATACACCCGCACACACACACACACACACACACACACACACACACGCTAATGTGTAATCTAAATATAGCACGCACATCTTATTTACATCACATCTTTACTTTCAAAACAGGCACTTCTTCTTCTTCTTCTCCTCCTCCTCCTTCTTCTTCTCCTCTTCCTCCTCCTTTTTCTTCTTCTTCTTCTTCTCCTCCTCCTCCTTCTTCTTCTTCTTCTTCTCCTCCTCCTCCTCTTCCTCCTCCTTCTTCTTCTTCTTCTCCTCCTCCCCCTTCTTCTCCTCCTCCTCCTTCTTCTTCTTCTTCTTCTTCTTCTCCCGAAATAGAGTTAATGTGCAGCGATGTGCGACAGACGGAGAGAGAGGCCGTGGCGGACCGTTCTCCATCTCATTGTTTTCACGGCTGAAATATGGGGCCTAATTACACAAGAACCAGCACCATCAGAGACAAATACAATATGGGGACCGTTCTGTTGACATTTTTTCGGAACCAAGAGTCTGGTTGGCCAGCCTGCCAACCATTTCAGAAAACTTCCAGCCCTAGTGTGTGTGTGTTTGTGTGTGTGTGTGTGTTGGTGTGTGTGTGTGTGTGTGTCGCCTCGCCTCACACTTCCTCTCACTGGCACACATGAACCGGCACACACTGGTTCACACAGTATGAAGTTACTGCCTGGCTCTGCTTGTGAGCGTTAACGCATATGTGCAGTTCCGCATACACTAAGTGCTTGTGTGTGTGTGTGTGTGTGTGTGTGTGCAGCTGTTATATAGGGTGTGGGTCAGGATGGGATAAGCGCTCCAAAGGAGAGGAAATGAAGACGGATGAACAGAGTGGAGCTCGACTCTCTTCCAGGCATCTCCATACTGCTTATCCTCCGCTCCCCCTCTCCTCTCCTCTTATTTATTTCTTTCTTTTTCTTCACTTTCCCTCCGAGAAAATATTACAAAGCCCTCGCAGTAAGACTCCCGACACGGTAATGAAAAGCCCAAAAGCGTGGCACTTTTTACTGTGTGTGTGTGTGTGGGTGTGTATGTGTGTGTGTGTGTGCTACTTTCAGCGTCACCGGCAATTAATTCCACAGCGGCGGCTGGCGGGGCTATCATTTACCCATCCACGTGTGTTTTGTGTGTTTGTTTGTGTGTGTGTGTGTGTGTATGTGTGTGTGTGTGTGAGAGCGAGCGTATGGCCTCCGAGGCGCCTCTCATTGAAGCTCGGGTTTTGATGGATAGGCAGCCGATGTCGCGCTTTGATTTTCTGAAAGTAGCCCAATCACATGCTACGCTCACCTCCTGGGGGGGGGGGGGGGGGGGGCGGTTGCAGCACTGTGATGGGGGGAGGGGGGGGCTTAAATTGAGCTCCTCGGAAAATACTGACACTCTCGGATGGGCTCTATTTGCCTCTTCACTCTGAGAGAGGAAGAGAGAGAGAGAGAGAGAGAGAGAGAGAGACAGAGACAAAGAGAGAGGAGGTTACGTTTGCTCCCAGTTTATTTATTTTCTCTCCGGTTCACTCGGTGGGGGGGGGGGGGTATAGATTGCCGTATTGATCAACAGGCCGAGGCTATTGATCAGAGAGCGGAGCGGGATGGAGGAGGAGGAGGAGGAACGAGGGATGATGATGGAGTGCTTAATCTGGGTAGGAGAGCAACTAGAGGGGGGGAGGGGGGGTACTATCCCCAGGAACAGTCAGCAAGTGCAAAAAACTAGGTCACCCACGTGGGGGGGGGGGGGGGGCACTCGATATATATATTTCCTGCAGGAGCTTTACGTCAATAATAATCTATAATAGGCTTTACGGGAAGATAACGGCCCTTCACCTCCCGCCTCTCAAACTCACTTACGAATGGAGACATCAAGAAGGACCCCCCCCCCCACCACCACCTGTCCTATTCCCCCCCCCCCCCTCACTTATACCGATTGCCCCCCCCCTCAAAAAAAGGCTCGTTGGCTGCATTTTTCCTGCTTTAAACACGATCGCCTTATTTCCTCCCGTCGCGGCGGCGCTCTCCGGCGGGATGAGGAGCATATGGAGGAGGCCGCCTCCCCTTTTCATCCAGAAGCAGTCCCAGCTCAGCACTTGAGAGCTGCCGCTTCCTGGCTCGCCTTCCAAAGCTCTCTCCCCAGGTCGCATCCTGCCGCCATCTGCCACCGACTTGGGCTCTCTCCAGAATAAAGAAGCCGGATAAAAAAAGCCGGAGCGCCACGGAGCGGAGCGCCGGAGGCCCAGTTCGGGTCTCCGGCGCTCCGCTTTGAAGGAAACTGCCGTTGGCTCGAGCCCCCTCCGGCGGCGTTGAATCGGGGGTCGCGTGGGAATGAGTGGCAGCACGATGTCCACGACTCAAACCGCCTGAACGGCAAACGCTGCAGCCGGCACTCGGCTCGTCGCCGCAGTCGTGTTGTAGTCGTGTGTATTTTATGGAACTGTGATCCCAAAGGTTTCTCTAGAAAATATATATTTTTAAAATATTTTGTTACATTTGCAATGAAACCCCCCTAATGTCCGACTCATTTCCAGAGCTCCGGTTCAGGGAGCTAAAAGTAAATCAGCCCTTCGGAGTCGTGTTTACCGTCTGAAAGCTGACATGAATATTTAATTCAATTCAGTTTATTTTTATACAGCCCAACCTCACAAATTACAAATTTGCCTCAAAGGACTTTAGAAATATCATTTTGTAAACGCCACCGGGTTCTTGTGCCGCACCTCATCCAGCATTGATTTGTATTTTCAACTGTAATTTCCTACTGTTCAGATACGTATTGTTTTGCTCCATCGGCTTGCTGAAAAGCCACTTCCTGCGTGTGAAGACGGAGCCTCGTGGAGCTCACGGAACCGCACGAGGGAAGAATAAATAAAAGGCTGGGTCCTAATGATAAGGTTAATAAAATGAAATGACATCTCTGTAACTCTGTTATGCTGCGACAAAGAAGGTCCCACATAATAATACCGACATGAAACCAGGAGGCCACGCTGGTGGAGTCTCTGGGTTCTGCATCCGGCTGATCTAGAAGGATTTTAGGCCCGACCAAATCTCATAAAGAAAACAGCGACCTTTTAACCTTTTTTTCATCCGATAAACTCTGGCGCGGTTCGTACGGCCACGGACAACCAGGAAAAGTCATGTAATTTGTAAATGTTTATTTCCAGGCCTGGAAAAGTCCTTGAAAAAAAGTTCTGGAAAAGTTTTGGAAAACTCATGGACATGTGTTGTATTCATATGTGCACGTATGCCGAGTTTTAAATAATTATTATGCTTTTAAAACAATGACGCTCAAAATATAAGCCGGCATACGCTCTCAATACTCACATTTTTCACGCTGCAAGTGAACGCACCGTAATTTAAAAGACATGAATGTTTATTCTTTTAATCAAACTATTGTCTCTCATTCATTTGAGTCATTTTAAGGTTATATACTGGATGCGTTGGCATTCTCATTGTTAGTTTAAATACAACATTTTCTCACATTTTCATGCATAAACTGAGATTTCACAAGATGTTTGGTGATGGAAATTTGGTTTAAAGTCCTGGACAGCCGTCGGTCTAAATGTGTATGACCCCTGTGTATGACCCCTGTGTATGACCCCTGTGGCACGATCCCTCTCAAACTAGAACGGCTCTTCGGCGAGAAGCCGAGAGGCGACGTTTGATCTCTACGTCGCTTCGTCGTGAAAAGGAAGAAGAAGAAGAAGAAGAAGAAAAAAAGGCGACGCTCGCGCTCACACGCAATAATCCTATATTTGCAATTTGCAAGTGGCCGATTGTCTTTGTCTGGAGTCCATCGCGGGCCTCTGGGAGGCGACGCCGACACAAAGAGGAGGGCTTCTCTCCTCGCGGTTGAATAATTTAATCGAGGCGGGCCGGCGGCCGTGCGGCTCTTCTTCATGCATATTGCAGACCTCCGGTAATCTCTGAGCATCTCTGGGCCGAGCTAGGGGAGGAGATGTGAGGCGACAGAATCGGGCTCTGTCACCGACGCCTCCATTATTGATAAGATTGGGGCCGAGCTCTGGAGGGAGAGAGAGAGAGAGAGAGAGAGAAAACTGGGGAAGAAGAAGAAGAAGAAGAAGAAGAAAGAAGTGTGTTCGTCGCCCCACACACATTACATTACATTACATGTCATTTAGCAGACGCTTTTATCCAAAGCGACTTACAATAAGTGCATTTCAACCTAGAGTACAAACTAAGAACAACAAGAATACAGGAAGTAACATTTCCTCAACATAGTCGAACTACAAAAGTACCATAAGTAAGTGCTATCTAAGTGCCACTGAAGTGCTAATCTGTGTTTTAATCCAGATATAGTCGGAAAAGGTGTGTTTTCAGTCTCCGACGGAAGATGTAGAGACTTTCTGCTGTCCTGATGTCAGTGGGAGCTCGTTCCACCACTGAGGAGCCAGGACAGCAAACAGTCTGGATTTGAGTGATTAGCTCGAGGTGCAGGAGTCACAAGTCGGTTGGCTGTTGCAGGCGGAGCGGCGTGCGAGGTGTGCGGTGTGACCATATCCCGGATGTAGACGGGGCCCGATCCGTCTAGAAACGGTCGACAGGACCAGTGTTTTGAAGCGGATGCGACAGCCACGGTAACCAGTGGAGAGGCGGAGGCGGAGTGGTGTGGGTGAATTTCGGGAGGCTGAAGACCAGTCGAGCTGCTGCATTCTGGATGAGCTGCAGAGGTCGGATGGCCTTAGCGGGTAGACCAGCCAGGAGGGAGTTGCAGTAGTCGGTGAAATGACCAGAGCCAGGATCAGAACCTGCGCGCCTTCTGAGTAAGAAGGGCGTATTCTCCTGATGTTGTGCAGCATGTACCTACAGGAACGCGCTGTCGCAGTGATGTTGGCCGTCAGGAGAGTTGACTGTCGAGTGTCACCCGAGGTTCCTGGCAGTCCGGTAGGGGCCAACACAGAGCTGTTGAAGGTGATAGTCAGGTCGTGGGTGGGGAGCCTTTCCTGGAAGGAATAGTAGCTCAGTCTTGTCAGGGTTGATCTTCAGGTGGTGAGCAGACATCCACTGAGAGATGTCAGTCAGACAGGCAGAGATTCGTGCCGCCACCTGTGTTTCGGACGGTGGAAACGAGAAGATCAGTTGGGTGTCATCAGCATAGCTATGGTAGGAGAAGCCATGCAACGAATGACAGAGCCGAGAGAATTTGTGTACAGAGAGAGAGGAGGGACCCAGGGCCGGAGCCTTGAGGAACCCCAGTAGTGAGAGGACAAGGATCAGACACAGATCCTCTCCAAGTTACCCGGTAGGTGCGGTCTTTAAGGTAGGAAGAGAAAGAGCGAGTGCAGTGCCTGAGATCCCAGGTCCTGAAGAGAAGAGATCAGGATCTGGTGGTTCACGGTGTCAAATGCTGCAGAAAGGTCCAGAAGGATAAGGACAGAGGAGAGAGTGGCTGCTCTAGCAGTGTGAGCTGCTCAGAGACAGCAAGGAGGGCCGTCTCTGTCGAGTGGCCGGCCTTGAATCCAGACTGGTGAGGGTCAAGAAGGTTGTTACTGTGGAGATAGGAGGACACTTGGCTCAAGATAGCTCGCTCCAGAGTTTGGAGAAAAGGAAGAAGAGACCGGTCTGTAGTTGCTGACTTCAGGCGAATCGGTTGAAATTTCTTCAGGAGAGGTTGACTCGCCTCCTTCAGAGAGTTAGAAACAGCCAGTTGAGGGAGCTGTTAATAAGATGGGTGAGGAAGGTCAGAGGTCAGGAGCAATAGCCTGGAGAATGGGAGACGGGACGGGGTCAAGGGCGCAGGTGGTCGGTCGGGCGGAGGTCACCAAGCTAAGAACTTGATTGGGAGACAAGGGGTTGAAAGAGGATGAAGAGGGGATGAAGAAGTTAGTGTTGGTGAGGTGATAGAAGATGGCTGTAAAGTGTCATCTTGTTTGTAAAGTAGTCGACAAGTGGCTCGGCAAAAGTAGTGGAAGGAGGGGGACAGGGGGATCAGGAGGTTGGAAAAGGATAGAAGAGTTTTGGAGTTAGAGAAGGAAGACTGAATTTTGGTCAGGTAGAACGAGCTTTTGGCTGCAGAGATAGAGGAAGAGAAGGAGGAGAGGAGAGATTGATAGAAGAGCAAGTCTTCCGCTTGATTCGATTTGCGCCATTTTCTTTCCGCTTCGAGGGTGGCTCTCTCGCCGCAGTCCGACAACCACGGACTCGGTGGCGTGGTTCCATTCCCCATGTGACTCATTAGGAGCGGCAAGGCACTACGATCCCGTCGATCACCCTCACTCCTCCACCCTCACTGCGTCTCCCTCCCTCCCTCCCTCCGTTATCCTTGCTTCCCGTCCCTGCCGGATAGAAGAGTTCCTCGTGTACCCTTCGTGTATTTTTTTTCACATCCATACCGAGCGTGATTAGGCAGATGTTCCGAGCCGTCGAGAGCTGTCACATTTGCGGCCTGATTGATGGAGAGCCAGCACCTGCTGTAATCAGAGACCTACGAGATATACAAAAAAGTGTGGGGGGGAAGAGAGGGATCGACGCCAGGAGACGAGTAGTCAGGCGCTCGGTTAACGGCGCTGCAGAATTTTCCGAGCGAGAACCGCGACTAATCCTCACCCTCGTTGAGAGTGAGACTTCGAGCCGTCGACCCCGCGCTCGGGAGACGGGGAGCACGTCCGGCCGGCTTCAATAGATCACCAATAAATCAGAAGCGTGCCGAAATCCATTACGAGCACGCTTCATTAGGGTTGCATCGCGGGCCGATCGCGCTCCCAAGGCCACGCCGAGGGTTTTTAAAGATGCGTTTCTGGAAGAAGAAAAAAAGGTCTCAGTCGAATTGCGCCGGCCGTACGCTTAGGTTCTCATCCCGGCCCCCCCCCAAAGGGAGCCCAAGGGATCTGATCCATGGGCCTGGAAACAATTTAATACAACGTCAAATAGTAGAGGTGGGGGGGGGACAAAGCCCGTCCACATGTAACCTGGCGAATTAAGTTGAAGGTCAATTGGCTTTGAAGTGTTAAAGAACAATAATCGGAGTGCACGGCACAGCTTCTTCCTGTCACGACATCGATGGCGATCCAAGGTCAACGGCAGAAAAGTTCAATGACTTCCGAACTTCCCCGAAAAGAAAAACAACAGGAATGAAAACCTGCGGCGCACATATAGTTTGTGCGTGCGTGCCTGTGTGTGTGTGTGCTCTCTGTGGCTTCTGTATATGTCCTTTTTTGTTATGTTTACACTTAATGCCTCTGGGACTTCATTAAAAATATTTTAAAAAGTACCCGTAGCCTGGGGAGACTAGAAATAGCAACGATAAAACCCCCTCAGAGCAGCGTTAGCAGCAGCTGCTGCTCCGAGGTGACGAGGCAACGCCGTCAATCTCTAGAGATCCAAAGGCTGATGTATTGCAATCGTGACCTATTGATTTCAGAACAGAGATGTAAATAAGGCCATTGGACACGACTAACCTCAGGTTTTTTTTTTTAAAGGAACTTTAATTAAAGGGAAATAGCTTCAGAGTGTGTGCAGCTGGTGAGGATTCTCTCCTCCCTCACTGTGACAGACACACACCGTTTTTCTATTTATACGTTTTTTTCCCTCGGCCTCTCATATTTCCTTTTAACCTCCCCTCACCTTTTTTTCTTTTTTTGTCTCGTACAGTATTACTTTAATCAAAGCTCTTACAACTCCACACACCCTCCTCCTCCGCATCTTGACGCTCTCTCTCTCTCTCTCTCCCATGTCTCTCTCACTCTAAGAGAAGGCAGAGACTCCAGCAGTGCAGGCCTGGACATGGCGAGGTTACCGTTTAGTAAATAAGGTCATCCCGCGTGTCAGCTGTACGAGGCATGTGTGTGTGTGTGTGTGTGTGTCTGTGGATGCGTGTGTGTGTGTGTTTGTGTGTTACATTCAGGTAGTGGCAGGAAGAAAGGGAAATTGATTGCCAGTGCTTTTCAGCGAGGTAATGAGAACACGCCGCTCTGGCACATGTGCACACTGACTTACACACACACGTGCACACAGACGTGCACACACACATGCACACACACGTGCACACGCACGTGCACTCTGACGGGCACACTGACGTACACACACACACGTGCACACTGAACACACACACACGTGCACTCCGACGTGCTAGCGGGCCGTCTCCAAGCACAATTGTTCGAGAAAAGGAAAACGAGAAAAGAATCAAAAAGCTTTTTGCAGTTGTTGTTTTTTTTCTCCATCAATTTGTCCGCTCTGCCGCCGCCCGGCAAGAGCGGCGGCGCGGCTGACAAAGCAGGACGAGGGAAACGTCGTTCTCCTTCTGAAAAAAAACCCAACCTTTTGAAAGAGTATCCATTCTTCCTCTTTTTCCTTTCACCTAACTGTTTTTTAAAGAAGCCATTTCTCGCGTATCGAGCCGGTGGGGTGGGGGCGCTCCTTTGTGAGCAGATGTTTTCTTTATTTCACGCTGGGCGTTTGCAGCGGGATCGATAATCGGCTGCATCGGTCCCCCGAGGCCCGCTAACCAGAGATCAATAGAAGCCTCGGAGTCTTTTTTTGTACCTTCGGATATCTTACCATTTATAACTTGCCGCCCACCGTTGCGTTTATTTCTTCATTCTCATTTTTTCTTTTCTTTTTGTCGGGCTTCCGCACTGTTGCTGAACTTCCATGCAACTGTTCATCAATACCACACTGAGATATGGCAGCTCTCCACACCTCCACACCAACAACGGAGCCTCGGCGCTGCCGCGGTCAGACAATCGGATTTTACAAAATTACATTCTCACACCAAGTGATGGAGATAACTTTACAATCGTAGCAAATGAAAACAAAGGAGTATATATATATATATATATTGTATATATACTAGTGCTGTGGAAAAATAATGCGTTAACTCAGTTAATTCAATTACAGGTTTAACTAGTTATTTTTTTTAACGCATGCGCAGAATGAGCTTCCAATCCGTCTGTTGTTGGTCGTCGGGACGAGAAAACACTTGCCGGTAAATGAGCTTCCAATACACCACTTCATCTGAACTCTGTCCGCTTCTCATGCAGACGGTCTGTTCATCGGTACGATCTCTTCCGCAGGTTCACCACGGAAACCTTGTTACACACTTTTTACTTGTAGATCAGGGTCTCAACATCGCCGATCGCGACCTGCCAGTCGATCGCGGGGCGTAGTGCGCCGTAGATCGCATGACATTAAAGAGATTGGCCCGCCCCTGACATGTTCTCTATAGCACGCCCTTGTTCTTTATTAAACCAAACGTCTGTTGTTGATCGAGATCTCCACAGCAGCATGTCATTTCTGTCTCTTCGCGCTATGCTAACACTTATCGATCTCCTCGTTTCGGGACCGAAAGCAAAAAGTCACTTGTCAATCTGTCCACCTTTAGATTGTATCATGGTGGAGCATGGTTGACAAACAAGAGAAAATGTTCTGTTTAACCTCCTGTTCCCTTTACATTTACTAACATAGTTTACCTCGGGCCAATTTGACCCCAGCAATTAAAACCTCCAGAAAATTATTAGAATTAATATTGCTTCCCAAGTTTAAGTGTGAGGTACTTTATGTTTGGTTTGTTGACTACCCAGTCAGCCCTTTAAATAAATAAAAAGTTGATATTTCTGATATGCTGATATAGTGAAAATAGTCAGTCAAATTGACCCCAAAGAACAATCGATATTAAATATTGAATGGGGGTCGTTCGACCCTTCCTGTCACGACATCGATGGCGATCCAAAGTCAACGGCAGAAAAGTTCAATGACTCGAACTTCAAAGAAAAACAACAGGAATGAAAACCTGCGGCCTGTATAGTTTGCGTGCGTGCCTGTGTGTGTTGCTCTCTGTGGCTTCTGTATATGTCCTTTTGTTATGTTTACACTTAATGCCTCTGGGACTTCATTAAAATATTTTAAAAAGTACCCGTAGCCTGGGAGACTAGAAATAGCAGTAAAACCCCCTCAGGCAGCGTTAGCAGCAGCTGCTGCTCCGAGGTGACGAGGGAACGCCGTCAATCTCTAGAGATCCAAAGGCTGATGTATTGCAATCGTGACCTATTGATTTCAGAACAGAGATGTAAATAAGGCCATTGGACACGACTTAACTCAGGTTTTTTTTTTTAAAGAAACTTTAATTAAAAAATAGCTTCAAGTGTGTGTGCAGCTGGTGAGGATTCTCTCCTCCCTCACTGTGACAGACACACACCGTTTTTCTATTTATACGTTTTTTTTCCCTCGGCCTCTCATGTTTCCTTTTAACCTCCCCTCACTTTTTTTTCTTTCTTTGTCTCGTACAGTATTACTTTAATCAAAGCTCTTACAACTCCACACACCCTCCTCCTCCGCATCTTGACGCTCTCTCTCTCTCTCTCTCCCATGTCTCTCACTCTAAGAAGGCAGAGACTCCAGCAGTGCAGGCCTGGACATGGCGGGTTACCGTTTAGTAAATAAGGTCATCCAGCGTGTCAGCTGTACAGCGCAATGATGTGTGTGTGTGTGTGTGTGTGTGTGTCTGTGGATGCGTGTGTGTGTGTGTTTGTGTGTGACATTCAGGTAGTGGCAGGAAGAAGGAAATTGATTGCCAGTGCTTTCAGCGAGTAATGAGAACACGCCGCTCTGGCACATGTGCACACTGACTTACACACACAGACATTGCACACACACATGCACTGCACACACGTGCACTCAGCAGGCACACTGGCGTACACACACGTGCACACCACACACGTGCACTCCGCGTGCTAGCGGGCCGTCTCCAAGCACAGTGTTCGAGAAAAAAAGCGAGAAAATCAAAAGCTTTTGCAGTTGTTGTTTTTCTCCATCAATTTGTCGCTCTGCCGCCCGGCAAAAGCGTGGCGACTGACAAAGCAGGACGAGGAAACGTCGTTCTCCTTCTGAAAAAAAAACCCCACCTTTTGAAAAGTATCCATTCTTCCTCTTTTTCCTTTCACCTAACTGTTTTTAAAGCCATTTCTAAGCGTGTCGAGCGGTGGGGTGGGGCGCTCCTTTGTGAGCAGATGTTTTCTTTATTTCACGCTGGCGTTTGCAGCGGGATCGATAATCGCTGCATCGGTCCCCGAGCCCGTAACCAGAGATCAATAGAAGCCTCGGAGTCTTTTTTTGTACCTTCGGATATCTTACCATTTATAACTTGCCGCCCACCGTTGCGTTTATTTCTTCATTCTCATTTTTTCTTTTCTTTTTGTCGGGCTTCCGCACTGTTGCTGAACTTCCATGCAACTGTTCATCAATACCACACTGAGATATGGCAGCTCTCCACACCTCCACACCAACAACGGACCTCGGCTGCCTTGGTCAGACAATCGGATTTTACAAAATTACATTCTCACACCAAGTGATGGAGATAACTTTACAATCGTAGCAAATGAAAACAAAGGAGTATATATATAATATATATATTGTATATATACATTCTATATATGCATTATATATAATGCATTTATATATATATAAATGCATTATATATTTTATGTATACATTCTACATACATGCCAAAACAATATATATATAGATACATTCTGTTACGATCTCAGACACTTAGGAAGTAGGACCCAATTGCACGACCCGGGAGACAGAGATAAAGTATTTGTAAGTACTTTATTTTTCGGTTCTGCAGTGAACAAAATGAAAGCGCTCACGTAGTGAGGGATCAAAAACTTTTCAAGAGCCCAACATAACCCGACCTGATCATGGCAAAAGACCAGACAGACTGACAAGGAACACTGGAGACAGAATTTAAGCACATGGTAACAAGACACAGGTGGGACCAATCAGGGCGGGGCTGACACTGATGAGCATAGGAGACAGGTGTGATGACAGGTGAAAACAATCAGGAAGCCTGGAATGAGAGAAAGCGAACATAAATGACATGAACCTCTCTAGCATATCTGTCGGTGCACAACAGTACCCCCTCTAGGGCCAACTCCTGATGGCCCAGGCTGATTGTAAAAGTCGTGGATAAGAGTCTTGTCTCGATAAATGAAGCAGCTATCCAGCTTCTAGCCTCAGGACCGTAACCCTTCCAGTCTACCAGGAATTGCTTGCCCCTCCACCTAGTGCGGACCTCCAGTAGCTTACGGACGTTGTAAGCGTCACGCCCTGCAAAGAACTTGGGCGGTGGAGGGCTTGAGGCGGGAACAAGTGTGCTCTCACACACCGGCTTGATTTTACTAACGTGAAACGTTGGGTGCACTCTCAAGGTCCTGGGAGTTGCAAGCGTACCGGCCGGGTTGATGACTCTGGACACTGGAAGCGGACCCACAAATCTCGGAGCCAGTTTCTTTGAGGCGACATGGGTGGTAAGTCTTTGGTAGAGCCAAACCTTTTGGCCTGGACTGTAGGAGGAGCGACCCTGCGATGAGCGTCCGCAACAGCCTTCATCCGAGCTGAACTTGGAGAAGAGACTGGCGAGCACCAGCCCAAACTCTGCGACAACGTCTGATCATGGCATGTGCCGATGGAACCATCACCTCTTCCTCGTTGTTAGGGAAAAGTGGGCTGAAACCATTGACACAATGGAATGGAGAGAGACCTGTGGCCGCCGTGGGAAGGGTATTGTGGGCAACCTCGACCCATGTGAGGTGGTCACTCCAGGTGGTCTGGTTCCGGGAGGCGAGACAACGTGGCGTAGTCTCTGGTTCTTGGTTCAGGCAGCTCCGACTGTCCATTTGACTGAGGGTGATATCCTGATGACAGGCTGACGGTGGCACCTATGAGTCGACAAAACTCTTTCCAGAAGGCGGAAATGGTGTGGACCTGCCGGAAACAATGTCATTAGGGAATCCATGGATCCTGAACCGTGATTCATCATGACCTCTGCGGTGACTTTGGCAGAGGAAGCTTGGTCAATGGGATGAAGTGAGCCATCTTTGAAAATCGATCAACCACTGTTAGAACCGTAGTCTTGCCTCTGGATGAGAAATCCTGTCACAAAATCCATCGAAATGTGTGACCAGGACGATGGGGAATCGGCAGCGGCTGGAACAAGCCCATCTTAACTTGAGATGAGGTCTTATTACACGCACACACCGGACAAGCCGCTACATACTCGGCCACATTTTTCTTCATGGATGGCCACCAGAAGCGTTGTTGAATCCTGAACATTGTTCTTGCTACTCCCGGATGGCACGAAAGCACAGATGAGTGAGCCCAGTGGATGACCTTGGGTGAAGAGCCTCAGGAACAAACAGCAGATTGTTGGGACACTCGCTAGGCGCTGGATTCATGACATTTGCCTCTTTAACGTCTGACTCCACTTGCCAGGAAAAGGCTCCGATCACCGGTTAAGTGGAAGGATGGTCTTGGGCTCTACCGCAAGTGGTTCGGGATCGTAAAGGCGAGACAAAGCATCGGGTTTTGATTCTGAGACCGGGACGAAAAGAGAGTGTGAAGTTGAATCTACTAAAGAAAGTGTCCACCTGGCCTGACGGGAGTTGAGGCAGCCTTTCTTATATATTCTAGATTCTTGTGATCTGTCCAGACTAAAACAGTTTGCTCTGCACCCTCTAGCCAGTGTCTCCATTCCTCGAGGCAGCTTTTACAGCTAACAATTCCTTGTTTCCCACGTCATAATTCCGCTCTGCCGTTGTCAACTTCGCGACAGGTAAGCACATGGATGCATCTTGTTCTCTTCTGCAGAGCGTTGAGACAGTACTCCTCCAATTCCCTCATTGGAAGCATCCACCTCGACCATAAACTGGCGCTGGGGATCTGGAATGGTGAGTATGGGAGCTGAGGTGAATCTATCTCTGAGAAGTTTGAAAGCAAGATCCGCCTGGGGGGTCCACTTGAAGGGAACCTTAGGAGAAGTCAGAACATGCAGAGGAGCAGCAACAGAACTGAAATTCTAATAAACTTCCTATAGAAGTTAGCAAATCCTAGGAACTGCTGAACCTTTTCCTGGAGTCTGGTGTGGGCCACTGGGATACTGCACTGACTTTCATGGGATCCATTTGGATATGATTAGGTGAGACTATGTATCCTAAGAAAGACACCTCTTCTGTGTGGAACTAGCACTTCTCTGCCTTGACATATAGCTGATTATCCAGTAGTTTCTGCAAAACTTGGCGGACATGGTTAACATGAGATTTAGCGTCTGGCGAGAAAATCAGTATGTCATCCAGATACACAAACACTGAAATATTCAAGAATTCCATAAAACCTCATTCACAAAAGCTTGAAAAACAGCGGTGCATTGCACAGTCAAAAGGCATTACCAAGTACTCATAGTGACCATTCTGAGTGTTGAATCCAGTCTTCCACTCATCCCCTTGTTTATTCTAACCAAGTGATATGCATTTCTTAAATCCAACTTGGTGAATATCTTGGCCGTTGAAGCAGTTCAAAAGCAGATGACATGAGTGGCAGAGGATAGCGGTTCTTCACCGTAATGTCATTTAGTGGACTGTAGTCTATGCAAGGTCTCAGAGACCCGTCTTTCTTTCCCACAAAAGAATCCGCTCCGGCTGGAGGCGATGAAGGACGGATAATCCTGATTTGAGTGAAGAGGAGATGTATTCATCCATTGCTGTTCTCTCAGGTCTCGAAATCGAGTAAAGTCTCCCCTTGGGAATGGGGCTCCCGGTGAGATCAATGGGACAGTCAAAATCTCGGTGAGGAGGTAGCGACAAGGCTTTAGACTTGTTAGCGCTTCTTTAAGTCATGGTAACAGGAAGGTACCTTGTGTAGATCAGGATAGTCAGGGTGATCTATAATGATCCTACTAGAGTCTGTTGGTGCATTAACAGGTTGCGGTTTACCTGCCCTTACAATCCTCTCCCATTCCTTAACTTTCCTGAAGGCCAGTCTATGTGAGGATTGTGGATCTTCAGCCAAGGAAACCCCAAAATAATCGGGTGCTGAGTCGACTCAAAATATGAAATTGCATGTTCTCGGTATGGTCCTTATTTATAGTAATCCGTATGGGCTCAGTGCAATGGGTAACTGTGAACAACAAGCGGCCGTCTAAGGCACTGGCACTAACAGGATGAGATAGCGGGACAGTTTTATTTTAGCTGTTTGACTAGGCCCCAGTCTATAAGGCTTTCGTCAGCCCTGAGTCTATTAACACACCCTGGTCAATGGTCTGATTGTTAATACAAATGTCTACCTGAGTAACAGGTCGAGGAGGAAGTCTGCGAAACTTGCTCACCAGCGCCCTCCTTTTGACTGGTGAGCACGATCTTTTCGGGCATGAAGCGAGTTGATGACCCGGCTGGCGCAGTAAAACAACAACCCTCCGTGACGGCGCTGCCTCTCCTCCAGAAAGCCTGGTTCTTCCAAGCTGCATGGGTTCACGGAGTCATTCGGAAGTGTAGTCCTCTGATGGTCCGGTAACATGAGCTGGAAATCCTCCGCTGGCG
Organism: Pseudoliparis swirei; assembly: GCF_029220125.1. Taxonomy (NCBI): domain Eukaryota; kingdom Metazoa; phylum Chordata; class Actinopteri; order Perciformes; family Liparidae; genus Pseudoliparis; species Pseudoliparis swirei. The sequence continues at coordinate 5,604,958 of NC_079396.1, forward strand.
GGCGACCCTCCGAGGCGAATTCTGGAAGCTGAATAACATCTCGGTTGCGTCGGCGCTCCTCTCTCTTTCGAAGGCGGTTATCGATCCGGATGGCCACAGCGATGAGGATTCCAGATCCCGGGTGTCTCCAGTGGAGCCAGCTGGTCCTTTATCGGTTCGAAGTCCTGTCATGAAGGCGTCACAAAGAGCGGAACATTCCATCCGCTGTCCGCTGCTGCTGTGCGAAACTCGATGGCATAATCAACCACCTGACGGTTGAGCTGGCGTATTTGAAACAGTCTTCTGCTGGCCTCCGTAGCAGGCGATGAGTGGTCAAAAATCGCCTCATAGTCTCTATGAAATCGGCCAATGAGTAACATAGTTAGGTGTCTCTAGACCATTCTGCAGTAGCCCAGGCTGCAGCTCTTCCCGTTAAATGAGACACAATAACGCCACTTTACCATGCTCAGATAAAAAGCTGCTGGGTTGTGTTGAAAATGCAGATCACACTGTACCAGAAAGGCTCTGCAATTCGAAGAGTCTCCGGAAAATCTCCGGAAGAGCCAGCCGTAACGGGAGGAACCAGCCTGGCCTGGGTCGTCATCTGGAGTATTGACAGGCACATTCTCAGCGGTGGATGACGTCGCCGGAGGAGCAGTCTGTTGATGAGTGAAAAATTATTCATTTGGGCAACCAGTTGTTGCATCTGTGTAGATAATTCTTCCTGAACCCGGCCTGGCGTCCTCTCAGCTCTTGTATTTCCGGCTGACTTTGTCCAGTTTTTCCTCGTGATGAAAAATCGTCACGCCCTGTACCGACAGAAGCGGCGTGAAGCGTTCTTGGGTCGGCTGGGTCCATAATGTGGTCAGTTCGTTCTGTTACGATCTCAGACACTTAGGAAGTAGGACCCAATTGCACGACCGGAGACAGAGATAAAGTATTTGTAAGTACTTTATTTTTCGGTTCTGCAGTGAACAAAATGAAAGCGCTCACGTGGTGAGGATCAAAAACTTTTCAAGAGCCCAACATAACCCGACCTGATCATGGCAAAAGACCAGACGAACTGACAAGGAACACTGGGAGACAGGGGAATTTAAGCACATGGTAACAAGACACAGGTGGGACCAATCAGGGGCGGGGCTGACACTGATGAGCATAGGAGACAGGTGTGATGACAGGTGAAAACAATCAGGAAGCCTGGAATGAGAGAAAGCGAACATAAATGACATGAACCTCTCTAGCATATCTGTCGGTGCACAACACATTCTATATATACAGTAGATACATTCTATATATACAGTAGATACATTCTATATATATATATATAGATACATTCTATATACTGTATATGGGGCAGGGAGTGGATCCAGACAGGAGTTGCACAGGTGTGTGTGTGTGTGTGTGTGTGTGTGTGTGTGTGTGTGTGTGTGTGTGTGTGTGTGTGTGTGTGTGTGTGTGTTTATATATATCTAAACCACCTGTGTGCATGACGTAAAGTTTCCATTATGCGACCCCGATGAGGCAAGGCTGCTCTGTGCCGGTTTCATCGCTGGCTGTTCCCATAGCAACCAGTCTCCTCACTGCAAAAGGACATTGATAGAGTCTAAAGCCCTCTCATGGAGAGAGAAGGAGACAGAGGGCGGAGAGGCCCGGGCCGAGGAGCACATCTGTACTACTTAGCGTCAGTTGAAAAAAACCTCCCTTTATTAGAGAGTAAGTGGAAGATGTCCCTCAGGAGTGCTCGAGCGCAATGAATTCAGACTCATTCAACATGAATGCGACGTCGCTTCCGTGCCACCGAGCCGTGTCTCCCGCCATCAACTTCACGTTTCCTGACAGCCGGCAGGTCGTTAGTCGCCGCTGTCGCCCGCCGCCGCCGTTGTTGCAGATGCAATCTCACCACGGAACAATTGGTGCTTTAACCTGAACGGGGTTAATCTACACGTGCTCGCCATTTTGGAGGAGTGCCGCCGCCCCTTTAATTCAGCCACTATCCCTGTCCCCCTGTGTAAAGTTCAGGGACGGTTCATTATTCATGCGCACCTTTTCCATTTCCCCCTCTTTCCTTTTAATTCCGTCCGGCTGAAGCGCACCGGACTGCTGTGAAATAATTCAAAAAGGTGACAGGCACGTCCCCCCCCCCCCCCCCCCCCGCCGCTCCGTCCCTGAGGTAGCCATTTTGAGTTTGTCGCGCAGATTCTGTCAAGCCGTATTGGGCCTGAATGCGTCCGCGTAGCGCTGTCCATTACATAACCATCTGTGTCTCGCCCTGTTCCCACTTTGTTTGAGGTAAATGGAACAAGGCAGCAGAACAATGAAAGTGACGGAGCATGTCAGTAGTAACAGTAGACGCGATCAAAAAAGTAACGAGGTCCCGGTGGTTTGGGACGGCGTGCCGGTTGAATCTGTGTCCGTCTCAATCTGCGACGCCGTACGGATCCCAATGGGCCGTGTGTGTCTTTCCATCCGCCGTGCTTTGAATGCGAATTCTGTATTTTTTTTAAACTACGGGATTGAATTTGAAAAGCGCTCCGGTCTGCGACGCCGCCAAACGTTTTTTTTTTGCCAACCTTTGATCCTGCCGAGGAACGCGTGGCGCCGGCGTCGATGGAACTGGTGGAGCGACCGCCACCAGAGAACTACGCCAGACTTTCTTTCAACTCGTTACACCTCGACTTTCTTTTTTAAAAACGTACTCACCGTTATTTTCTCCGCCGAGGCTTTAATCACAACAGAGCGGACCCCCGTTCCCCCCACGGCCCACTGACTGGCGCATTGAACCTTCTTGAGGCCCCGACACCACGTCGTAGTTAATGGAAGCGTTACCCGTGTAAGACGTCAGACTTGACAAGCACAGATCTGGACAAGCTGTCTCCCCCCCCCCCCCCCCCCATGTGATTTTCTCCCACAACCATGAATAGAAGAAGGAGAAGGGGAACAAAAATGGATGTGAAGCTTTTAACGCTGCTGGAGGAGGATTACCTCACACACTTACATGGTGTGGCAGGCATGCGGGCGCATGTATTACACACACACACACACACACACACACTCTTTGCACTCAAAAAGCAAAGCTTTCTGTCTTGAAAGATGACACTGGGCTGTAGCGCTCCCCGCCGGTTGCGTTTGTGCATTTTTCGCATCGGGAAAAGCAAACAGTGCAACTGTTGAAATGTCGTATGAACTCTCATCCCGATGGAGACGGTGTACAGCGGCTGTCACTGGTGAGCGAGGTGTAAGAGCACGGCTATGCAGCCAGCCACATACGATTAAGAATACGCCTCTATTAAAAAGTTGATTTTATTATTTTTTACAAATCTTCATCTCAACTCAACTGGAAGCTACTCTCTTGCTTGTGTGTGTGTGTCCATATTGCAGAGACTTTGTTGTACACACACACACACACACACATTAGACACACCCAAACTACTTTCACGACTCAAGTGAGAGAAGATATTCTCCAAAGGTCATGCCCATTAGTCCCAGTGGCAGCGCACATTTGTCCTCATTAAAAGCACATCCGTTATCTGGAAACCTCGATTCGGACCTTTGGTATGCTCGCATTATGTGGGTGAGGCTTTTATTTTGATAGCCCACGTATAGACAAGGACTGCTGAGGGTTATAGATCAGCAGTTATGTGACGGTACTGGAACGTGCCTACCTTTCAAGCCAAGTGACGTGTGCACCTTTAATACGTGTTCATTAGCATGTATTTGGCTACCTTTCAAAAATATACGAAAATGGAAACTGCACTCAAACTCGATGTTAGTGCTGCAGCGCTTCTTTACGAAGGTATAATTTCTGGGACAATCACCACTTAGCGAACAATAAAGCCCGAAAGATGCTAGTCCTCATATCCACCCATTGAGTTCTGTTTAAAATGAACAAACTTTTGTTGATCTTCTTTTTCCCCGGTCATGTTGACTACCACAGGTTTCTCTTAAGAAATCAGAAGCGTGGAATGTATCTTTTCTCTCGCCAGTGCATACGTATGCAGTTCGTCCACTCGGACCGAGGCCTGCGCTCGACACCGTCTCTTTGGTGTCGGCCTTCAGGCGGCCGGCTGAGCTCGAGGCGAGAGTGAGATTCTTCTTCTCGGGAAACACTGCAGTAGAGATCTATAGTTACAAACCACTGCTGGCATTCAGGATTGTTTTTTTCTCCCCTCTCCAGATGGTGTGTTCACTGCCACTGTTTACAACGTGTGTCGCAATAGCAATCTCATTTGCTTTATTACTTGCACATTACCGGTGCTACACCTAAAACACGGCAGATACCTCTAAACCCACGCAGAGATTGTGGTTTGGACACCCACGACCTCTTTCCTCTTCTTTTTTCTTTTCTCAATTACTTTTTTCCTGACATGCTATCAGACCCCCCCCCTCCCCCCTCCTCGCGCTTTTACACATCTGACGCAGTTCGATTGGATTTCACCGCTTGTCGCGCCGCTCGCAACGATTCGCCTCCGAGACACCGCCGCACGCGCAGCAGAGGGCCGGTGATGACAAGGCCTTCATGCTAGCACCTGTGTGTGTGTGTGTGTGTGTGTGTGTGTGTGTGTGTGTGTGTGTGTGTGTGTGTGTGAGTGTGGGTAAAAGACACCTAATGCCTACACCTCTTAGACACACATATGCTGTCAGGAATACAGATGCATTCATGGATATAGCTTCTCACACACATGCACACACACACACACACACAAACACTTCCTTTTCCCTTGGTATAAAAGAGAGTGAGCTCAGGTAGCTGTCAGGCGCTCCCACAGGGAACAGTGGGCAAGTCAAAAACAACCTCTTCGCCTGACACTCCACACACACACACACGCACACACACATTGGCACGCTGTGCTTCGGTGCGAGGAGAGAGACCCAAATGAGATGCCTTGGGCAGATGCTGGACCAGTTATCCACGCTGCACACAGAGTTTGATGTGCGTACGTGTCTCTGTCTATCCAGCCACCTGCCAGCGAGTCCGAGTGGACATGCCGCCATGCATTTAGTCTTTGCCTGGCAGCAACTGATAAGAAATAGTGTGTGTGTGTGGGGGTGGGGGGGCATGCATATCCTCTCCCAGCAGTCACAATGGTAGTTCGCTCCTCCAACCCAGAGGAAATTATTTATTTCATGTGCTTTTCATTGATTTCCAATCAGGTTTGCCATCTCTTTCAGAGGCCCCGCCCCCTCAGCGCTTAGGCCGGGACGGTCACGCCGGCTGGCCGCCCTGTCCGAGCGAGCACAGAGCCACAGCAGCTGCGATGCTTGTGCACGCACACAGGTCCTCCCCGTCGGAGCCTCTGACACGGTTGTGCGGTTATTTTTTTGTCCCTTGAAGCTTCTCCAAGTTCCGCAATAGCGCCCGTCGACTCACTGCGAGCTGCTGCTCATGGATGGATTCTTCCCCGAATGAATCGACAGCATCTGTTCGCTTTCTGCCCGGATCGCATTTCATCCCTCGTGCATTTGGTGTTGTTAATCCGTGGAGAGTTCCTCCTCGACAGAGACCAATCCGCCTGACGCTCAAACACAAAACTTTCACTGGCGGGACAAAGTGAACGTGTGACCTGAGCAGTCAGGGCGACGCGCTCTCTGGATCACATGTTCTTGTATCGTTCCTAACGGCTTTCTTTTCTTTCCCGATTCCCTGCAGGCTGCAGAGGGATGCTGTGCGGCTTCGGCGCCGCGTGCGAGCGCGACCAGGCGGACCCGGCCAAGGCCGAGTGCGTGTGCAAGAGGGTGGACTGCCCGTCCTTGGTGGCGCCCGTGTGCGGCTCGGACTCGTCCACCTACTCCAACGAGTGCGAGCTGGAGAAGGCCCAGTGCAACACGCAGAGGCGCATCAAGGTTCTGCGCAAGGGGCCCTGCTGTGAGTACCACCGCCCGCCCACGCTCGGGGGACGCCGGGGTATATTTATTTTATTCTCATGAGTCCATAATGCAACTAGAATGGGCACTTGGTAGAGCGCATATCTTCGCATATCACAAGATTGGGCATTGAATTATGAACATGTTTGCATTAGTTGCATGCCAATTGGATAAAAATTGACCGCGCTATGGTAAAAATACGATTTTTACCTTTTCATGACATTGACCTTTGACCCGATCGATCCCAAAATCGAATCAAAGGGTCCCCATTTATATAACCAATCATCCCACCAAATTTCATGCGATTCGGTTTAGTACTTTTTGACTTATGAGAATAACATGCACGCACGCATACAAATACACGGCGATCAAAACATAACCTTCCGCATTTTCAATGCGAAGGTAACAAACACAAATACAACAACAATATATAAAATACAATACGAGGACACAGGCACAATCACTGCGGTTAAAAAGTCACTCGTGGTTAAAAAAACATACAAACACTTGTTCCAATGGTTCCAGAAACAAGAAAATAAAATGTCATTTAATAGACATTTACATTTCTATATAAAATTCCTCAACGCAGCATGGAAAGTGGGGACAGCACCAGAGATCCGTTTTTTTAACCCCTCATAGAATTCATTAAAGCAGTGGTTCTCAAATAGGGGTACGTGAAGGCACTCCAGGGGCTACGTGAGATTTTTCCAAAATATATTTAAAATTAGTATCCATTACAAAATCCTTTAAAAATAGTTATTTCAGAAATATTCAATTAAATATAAATGTAAGTTCATAAACTTTAAAATGGTATATATTCTATTCTAAAACATTTTTAAACCCAAAATGTGCGGCCGTGGTTAGGGGGTACTTGGCTGTAACCATATTTCACAGGGGGGGGGTACACACCACTAAAAAAAGGTTGAGAACCACTGTATTAAAGACACAGCGCCGCTCAAGCAAACTTTTCCAACTTTGTGACACGTTTTCCCATCGCTCCTTCACAATAAAAACATCCAGCTGGGTTCTGCCAGTGGAACACTTGCTAACATCCAGATAAAGATAAAGATAAAGATAAAGAGGGGGAACCCGCGGGAAAGGTTCAGTTTGCATCAGCAGTAAGACACATCGGGTACGATAAGGCTGACAGCCAGCGCCACAGAGATCCAGATCCAAGCTGAAAGCACTGGTTTTTTCCCCTCTCTGGCCCACACACACACACACACACACACACAAACACGCACACGCACACACACACACATGCTCAAGTTCAGCTGATGGGAGTGCATCTAAGTTGAGGAGGCGGTCAGGAGTCGGCTCTGGTCGGCCCGTTTCTTTTACGTGTGTGTGTGTGTGTTTATTGTTTTTGAGGCGTCGCCGTCGGCACACATGGGGTTTCGCTGCTTTTTTTTTGAGAGATCAAATCGGCGCTTTTAATCCATAAAAGATGAATCCGAGCATTCAACAGAATGCAATCTGACCCGAGACTGACACTCTCCATCAAAGAGCGGTGAGAGTTGAATTTCAATTCTGTGAAGTGGATAGTATAGGTGGATGTTATCCAAGCGTGGTGAATGTGTGTGTGTGTGTGTGTGTGTGTGTGTGTGTGTGTGTGTGTGTGTGTGTGTGTGCGTGCGTGCGGTGGGGGTTGAAATGATGGAAACAAACAAAAAACCTTGGAGTTAATTGATTGAAACACAAAAGCTACGTGTCTCTGAGTGACACTAAATTGCATGTTATTGTCGAGTAAACTACTCCCGCGCAAATACCCCCCCCCCCCCCCAATAATAAAACGCATTCCCCATTATATCCAATCTTTTTGTCCTTCCGATGCGGCCACGCTCCCGGTGCTTAAGCGCCACCCCCGTCGCTCACATCCAATGTGTGTTTTATCCCCCCCCCCTTGGCGGATGCCCATACTGCTGCTGCAGCTCTCATCATCTCCTCTTTAGCAGAGCCCATCAAGATCAAGATTTCCTGCCTGAAATAGTAAGCGTGGTGTTTTGTGTCAGCGCCGCACTCGCCCGCCAGCCGACGGACCCGCTGCTAATTCCAGGGGTCTGATTACAGTGCCGGCGTTTGGACCTGGCACTAATAACAAGCCCGGTGACTGCTCAGCACTGGAGGAAAGTGATAAGGAGATGTGCAGGACGGGCAGGCGGGGCGGACGGGCATCTGGAGAGCGATGGGTGGACGGATGGAAATGATGTGGAGAGAAGAACGAGATATGAAACGGGGGTGACGCGAGAGCAAGCGAGGGATTGAGCGAGCGAGCGAGCGGAGAGGTGAACGGAGTGCAGGACGCGATGGAACCGGGGACAGGAAGTAGAGCGAGCGGGCGCCGTAATGATGGCTTCTGGAGGGTTGGAGGCCGTCGAAAGCGTCGTAATTACCGCCGGCAAACGACAGCAGGCAGGCACTGGGACGAGAGAGAGAGAGAAATACCCCAAAGTAAAACATACTGATAATAATAATTATCACACTAATGATAGTATGGCTGATAATAACGACGCGCTCAGCAGCAGGACAGACGTGTTGTCTTTTACAACCGGAACAAGAGGGGGGGAGGGGGGGGGGGCTGTTTTTGTTTTTGAGTCATGGTAAGGCAATGTTCTTGTTGACTCTGACTGCCTTTCAAAGAACACCGAGTTCTTCTGGAGCCGACGGGCCTTCACACGCCACGGCTGTGTTTCTTTACAATATTCTTTTGAACTTGTTGTTTTTTGTCATGAATACTTTTATTAATTATTTATTTCTTATTTATTTTAAGTCCCCTCCAAAGAATTGTTCTGCTCCTTATCCGACTGGAAAAAAGCGGCGCAGGCCAAAGCCACTCCTTTGGTTGTTACATTTCACAATAAAAGCCCTGGACATGTAATATTCACAAGTATTTTGCATTTAGTTAATTAGTTAGTAATTTCTGTCTTGATGTTTTCATGATTACCAACACCCACAAAAAACAAAAACAAAAAAGTCTTTCAGATCGTTTGGCCGGCGTTAGCGCTAACCCCGTTGGTCACGTGACCTTGCAAGTCCCTTAAAAGTCTCCCGCATCCTTTCCGTGATTAACCTTTGAGCATAAAAAAAAAAGTTTGCTGTGGCAGAGCACTCACGCAGGTTCAATAAACGATTTGTTCCATGTGTGGAAAAAGCTACCGGCGACACCGACGCGGCAGACCTCAAAAAAGTCTAAAACCGTTCCTTTGAATGGAAGATGGAGTTTCCCCTCACGCTGCATCGAGGCTCATCGGAACGTACGGCGGAATTGAAAGATGTTTTTTCGGCAGACGGTTGTGTAGGGTGGTGCACGTGCATGTCTGTCAGTACGTGTGTGTGTGTGTGTGTGTGTGTAAGAGGGGTGTCAGGAGGTCAGGGGAAGCAGACTGACAGGTTCTCATTCTCTCTCTCTGCCTCCAACACATGGAGCTCGGTTCAGAGGTTTGACGGAGGAAGAGGGAGGCGAGCACGGGAGACGGCACCGAGGAAGAGGAGGAAGGAGCTGAGAGGAAGAGGGAGCTTTTAACTTTGTCGGAATCGCGTGGGCGAAGCCTCGTTCTGCCTCGTTCTAATTTTAAATGGTGTTTTCTTTTCATTGCTTTGTATTATCGGGGCAACGGAATTGGCCACGGTTCCGAGAAATCCGTCGCGTCCCATTCACATCTATTCGGAGAGTCCTATCTGGCACACAAAAGAATATATTTTCTTTCTTTCTGCGAGACTGAGTGACTTTTTAAAAAGAAGAAAATCTGAAAATTCATCCTTATTTTCACTTGCTTATCGGATGAATTATCAGACACTGAATCCCCCCCCCCCCCCCCCCTCATCATGCTCACTTCAACACACTCGGGGGTTTGACCGCCCACAATGCGGCCTTACTCACTCACTCCCGTATGACCAGCAGCCAATGTCCTTGTGTAGAATATAGAATATTCCTTGGAACTATTGCAAAAGGGTTTTTGAAGTGCACGGTTCAACTCAGTTTAGCGTCACAGTGTAAAGAAGGAAAAAAACACTCCCATGTATTTAGCTCCTCACTTATAACGTTGAACCGGCCATTACAGCGGTGAAGTGTCCCGGTAACGGTGTCAGTCTCCTCCTGAGGGCGGCCTGGAACGACCGGCCGGCACTTAGTCGGCCCCTAATATCCACATTAACCCGGCCGGCGATGGCTCGGACCAGCTCGGCGCCGGCTTCCTCATTAGCGTTCCTTTTGGTTCCGGGGGGGGGGGGGGGGGCGATGTTTCGTGATGGGCGGGGTTTACATCATCCAGATAACCATCTGGGTGGGGGGGGGGGGCGGGGCAACTTAAAAGGAGAAGCTGAGTCTCTCTAAGGAGAGTCCTCCAACAACGTGAGGCCAGAGGAAGAACTAGGAGGGGAAAGAGAGAGAGAGAGAGAGAGAGAGAAAGAGACCAGTCAGCAGAAACAGAGAGTGATAAGTTTGTGTGTGTGTGTGTGTGTGTGTGTGTTTGTGTGTGTGTGTGTGTGTGTGTGTGTTTGTGTGTGTGTGTGTGTGTGTGTGTGTGTGCATTGGCTCTCCCAATATTGGACTCGTGAGCAGAGTGATAAATACACTCCTCTTTTTCCCGGAGAGCCACAGAAGTGCAGCAGAACTCATCTTGTGTGGCTACTCGGGTGGAACGTGGACTTTTCATTCTTTTCTTTTTACACTCCAACAAGTAATGCAAAAAGATAAAGAAGTGTGTGTGTGTGTGTGTGTGTGTGTGTGTGTGTGTGTGTGTGTGTGTGTGTGTGTGTGTGTGTGTGTGTGTGTGCGTGCGTGCATGGTGGAAACTGCCTCGGGTTCGAGAGAGTGATCAATGGAGATTGATTCTGTGTGTGTGTGTTCTTGAGAGTCGGCCATAAGCACGGCCCGCTGCCTCCTGCCTGTCAGTCCTCTGTGTGTGTGTATGTGTGTGTGTTTCTCCCAGCACCGACACACTCTTGTGTCCCCGCAGTGAAAGGAGAAAGGCATCAGTGAACCCGCGACTTCGTCTTTCGACAAAAAAGCCCGCAAAGAATTTTCATCGCGGGAAGAAATTTATCGTCTTATCAAGTTTTTATTATTTTTTTATATATTTGACAGATATCCAAAAAATTTTATGATCAATTAAATTAATCCGTTTGCGCTTGCAAAAATGTATTTCAATTCTGGTCATTTAGTTTGTGGAACATTGCCACATCGAAATGTGTTAATCAAAACTAACGGTTGGATTTCGATGCTAGAGGCAGATTATAGATCTTTTTATTTTTATTTTTATTATATAGTTCGGCGACGCCCCCCCCCCCCTCCGCACGGGATCATCGGGCTCCCACCGGCGCCGCACGTGTGTTCGTATGGTCATGGAAAACCTGGAAAAGTCATGGAATTATTTCTAGGCCTTGAAGTCGAAAAAAGAAAAAAGAAAAATTTAAATCACAAAAGTTTTGGAAAAGTCATGGAAATGTTTTATCTTCACATGTTCATTTACGCTGAGTTTACAATAATTAATATGCTTTAAAAAGAATGACGCTCAAAATAAAGCCGGCCTACGCTCTTCGGCATACGCACCTTAACTGAAATGATATAAATGTTAATTCTGTTAATCAAACTATTGTCCCATTCATTTGTGCCATGGAGGGTTTATATATCCTTGTTCATTTAAATCCGCCATTTTCTCACTTTTTCATGAAAAAAGAGAGATTTCACAAAATGTTTCATCATAAAAATGTGGCTTAACGTCCTGGAAAAGTTCTGGAAATTTCACTCCCCCCCCCCCCCAGACGGTGTCTGTTGGAGTCCTGATTCCTCTTTTCAAGAAAACCTCCGAGCCGGAGATGAAAGCCCACCTTGCTTTAATTCCTCCTCGGTTCCTCGCCCATGTGCCCCTCTTCCACACTTCCTCCTCATGTTCCTCCCTCTCTCCTTCCTCTTCCCTCTCCGCCCCTTTGTTGCCACGGTGACAATGGACCGGTGGTAATAGCTGTCGGTGGCGGAGATGACTTTTCTTTGGGCTTTGATAACCTTGTTCTGCACAGTCATCTCCTCTGCACCTCGCTTGCCCCCTTTTGGCTCTCCTCCATCTTTCCTCCATCTTTCCTCCATCTTTCCTCCATTCTTCCTCCATTCCTTCCTTCTTCTAATCTTCCCTTTGTTGTTGTTGTCTTTTCCATTTATCTCCCTTGTTCGTTATAGGCCTTTAATATTTTTATTCTATTTTCCTTCCTCCTTCGTTCCTTCCTTCCTTCCTTCCTCACTCCCCCACTCATTCTCCTCATCTCCCTTCTTTCTTTCTTTCCTTCCTTCCTTCCTCACTCCCCCACTCATTCTCCTCATCTCCCTTCTTTCTTTCTTTCCTTCCTTCCTTCCTCACTCCCCCCACTCCTTCTTCTCACCTCCTCATCTCTCTTCCTTCCTTCCTCACTCCCCCCACTCCTTCCTCTCACCTCCTCATCTCTCTCACTTCCTTCCTTCCTTACTACCCCCCACTCCTTCTTCTCACCTCCTCATCTCTCTTCCTTCCTTTCTTCTTCCCTCCCTCCTCCTATTGAGTTCCTCTTCTTCTTCACGTCTCTCGTTTTCATCCCCCCCTCCATCCCTTCGCTGTCGGACCAGCCATAAATAGCTTGGCTACGCTCCGGCCGCTCCTTAACTTTCTTCCTCGTTTCCTCGTTCCCTCTCTTCCATTTGCCTCTTTCTGTTTCTTGCTGCGACTCTCGTCAGTTGTTACGCACGCACGCACGCACACACACACACACACACACACACACACACACATGCACGGGCAGACGCACACACACACACACAGAGTAATCAAATTCCTCCGGGGTGATTGCCAAACACATTTATGTGCACGCGCACACAGGGCGAGAGGTCATTGTAAATAACTCGGTTTTCGTGCTTTCATTTCCTTAGGGCATTTACTCTTGCTTGGTATTCATAACCACAACATGCAGAACCTGACAGATGGACTGCGCGTGTGTGTGTGTGTGTGTGTGTGTGTGTGTGTGTGTACTGTATTCATATCCCTTTCCATGTACACACATCCCAGGCGTACTTAGTGAAATATAGGCACACTCTAGGCATTTTGCAAACAGATTGATTGAAAAACATACATTCTTGTTATCGTCCTTTGGCCATGCGCACACACACACACACACACACACACACACACACACACATGAAGAGATGATAATGGACTTTGCTGTTATCCATCTCTACTCGCGGTTCCACTCGTCTGGCTCCGCTGATACTTGTAAGACACATTCTGTCTTCTTCATCCCTCTCCAGCGTTCACCTCTCTCAAACCTGCAGGCAAAATAACAAGTATCTGCACACACACACACACACGCACGCACGCGCACACACACTCGCTAATACCAGACAAGGGGTTTGCGTTATGAGACTTTTTAATGTATTTTTGCATTTGGCGTCTACTGAATAAAACATCGGTATATTTGTTATTTTTCCCTGCGCATAAGTCAGAGGACATGGATAGGAGGGGAAATGATAAAAAACTAAGTGGGGCTGAAAATATGAGGATAACTACCAGCTCAGCAGACAATACTTTATAGGTATTTGTGTGGAAACAAGAATGGCGACAACTGTCAGGAGACGGATTTCTATAGCTTGGTTTCTGTGTGTGTGTGTGTGTGTGTGTGTGTCTGTGTGTGTGTGTGGCGTGTACATCCTCATATAAACCAAACTTCCCATCAGATTCAAAGACAACATTCAATCTGTTATATATATACAATAGATGCTCGGATTTATTGTATTCCTTTATACGCAAACAATATCAGTGTGTGTGTGTGTGTGTGTGTGTGTGGGGGGGGGGGTCCTGTAACTCAGTCGTTCCCTCAGTGGCAGCGCGGCACCCGGTTCCCTCTGACCTGATTCATTCCAACTGAAGAACCCAATTTACTCCCTCTCACACAAATTGGACTACCATCCCCCTCCCCCCCCCCCCCCCCTTTTAGCAATTCAATTCAATTCAGTTAATTATTGTATAGCCCAATATCACAAATTACAAATCTGCCTCAGTGGCCTTTACAATCTGTCCACAAACGACATCCCTGACCTTTGACCTCTAACGGATCAGGAAAAACTCCTAAGTAATAGAAAATAACCTTTAACAGAGAAAAAAAGGGAAGAAACCTTCAGGAGAGGAACAGAGGAGGATCCCTCTCCAGGATGGACAGATGAAAACACTTCCCCTCCGTTGCGTGTCCCGACACGCAACGGACACTCCACTGACTACCTCTCAGGTAGTCAGTGGAGTGTCAGAACAGGTCCGTTTTATTCCATCCATCAGAGTCACTTGACTCGGGAGGCGGGCCACAATGTGAGCGGCCACATTGGATTCATTCCCTCGGCGTGAGGATCGTGAGGACGGGGGCCAATGCCAACGTACCTTCATTTCTCCCCCCGAAAGCGTGTTTTTGTTTTCTCTCTCCCAACTCAAAGTCCCACAATTAAAATAACAGAAACACACAATCAGCGCGCCTGTCTGCCTGCAGTAACAATCAAACCTATTTTCAACTGAATAAGAGATGTCAGGACTCTCGGCTCCTCCTGCAGCTCAGTGCTGTTTTTCATCTCTTGTTTTCTTTTACCAGAGATTCTCGTCAAAATAGCACAAATAGAATAGTTAAACCGGGTCGTACAGTACATTGCAACGCAGAAATAGGCTGATATGAGGTTTATGTGTGTGTGTGAGAGAGAGAGAGAAACTGAAGTAGATAAACAGCATGTTGTTCTTTAAAAAAGAAACTGTTTCAAATAACAATCCACTGGATCTTTGTTATTTCTTTCATTTTAATTACAGTCTCAATCTTTGGTGCCCAGCGCTCATTATTGTGGTATTTCTGCTTTCGCTCACCAGAAATAAAGTTTGTTTTGTGTTGATGAGGTTCTTATCAATGGGGCTGATGTTGCTTCAGTTGATTTAAAAAATAAAAATAAAAATAAAAAACACACTGAAAAACGTTAAAGTGGTGACAAATCGCCATCGGGGACTGGCTTCTGATCGTTTGTAGCCAAGCCGCAAGCTGCTGTACGACCTGAGAGCAGCCATCATCATACTTTATATGCAGAATGCAGTCCAATAAAAAAATAAAAACATATTTTTTTTCCCAGTAGGGAACCACTGACTTCATCGCAGCTGACTTCGAGACGGCTTTAATGAACAGCAACAGATGAAATAGCTTTTAGATGAGTAAGTGACAGGGCTGTTAACCCACATTCATTTATATGGGACTGCGGGGGAGAGCGATAAAGTAGAGAGTGAACTGGAAAAGTGCTCTCGGCGGAGTGCGGACCTCAGACAGGTGTGTCTGCAACAGTCATCGCTGTAATGTTCCATTAAATAAATACGCTGCCAATTTTTTTTATACTTCTTTTCTTTTACCTCAATCTCACGCCTATAAAGAACAATTCGCCTCAAGTTGAAATATCTCAACCGAGTTGCGAAAGCCAATCAGCGTTGAGACGCTCCGTCGTTGGTGAATCTAACTGATGCTGCTACTCTAGTAGTCGGTCACCGAACTGTGTGAGCCTACGGGTGATGTTACGTATACAAATATATATCTATATACACTACCGTTCAAAAGTTTGCGGTCATCCAGACAATTTTGTGTCTTCCATGAAAACTCACTTTTATTTTTCAAATGAATTGAAAATTGAATAGAAAATATACGTAGTCAAGATATTGACAAGGTTAGAAATAATGTTTAATATTTGAAGTATTAATTTTGTTCTTCAAACTTCAAGCTCAAAGGAAGGCCAGTTGTATAGCTTATATCACCAGCATAACTGTTTTCAGCTGTGCTAACATAATTGCACAAGGGTTTTCTAATCAGATATTAGTCTTCTAAGGCGATTAGCAAACACAATGTACCATTAGAACACTGGAGTGATAGTTGATGGAAATGGGCCTCTATACACCAATGGAGATATTTCATTAGAAACCAGACGTTTCCACCTAGAATAGTCATTTACCACATTAACAATGTAGAGAGTGTATTTTTGATTAATGTTCTCTTTATTTAAAAAACAGTGCTTTTCTTTGAAAAATAAAAACATTTCTAAGTGACCCCAAACTTTTGAACGGTCGTGTATATATATATGATATTAATGTTATGAACTCAAACACGAGAGCGTTAGATTTTTCGAGGTTTGTGGGATGTCCTCAACAAGTATGAAGCAGATCTAGTGGTCAGTTCTTCCGTGGTGGATGGCGGAAATGATAATGTTTTTTACAGAGACAAGCCGCAGAGATAAGCCCCGCCCCCTCCAATGCACGAATGAAGCGAAAAGCCACAAATAGGCAAGCGAGTAAACTGACGCGAGTGTGAACGCAGACTAACTCACGGTGTGGAGAAGAGTCCACTCAATACAATATGTATTCAAAAAGTGTGACTCTCTGCAACCACGACAGGTCCTTTTAGTCGTGAATGAGCGCAAAACCCCCAAACACATGATCCCCAGGCGGAGACGATGACGAGGCTTCAAAGTGCACCGTCCTTGCTTCGCGTTTGTGTCGAGGCCCCGCCCCCTTTTCGTATAAAAAAACGTATAAGGCCGACAAGTCAACCCCTGTCCAGGGATTGGCCGCGGACAGAAAGACATGCAGGTGCACTAACTCACGCACACACGTTCCTTGTGTCGAGGCCCCGCCCCCTTTTCTGTCACCAATTGTCTTTTTTAACGTCACGTTGCGTTTCCAGCGGCCTCTCACTCGTCGGCAAGACGTTCACGGAGAAAAAAGGTCGCGCCGACGCTTTCGCCGCAACATCGGTGCTGATTTTGTCCGCTCGCCTCCGTCCGGTGGTGAGCTCTGCAATTTAAACAACGCCAATGCATTATTGATTATCTGGGATCCCGGCCTCCAGGAGGTAAACAAACGAGCCGCTAATGGCGTCCCCGACTTATTTTGGAACAAGTGCCTCCACTCGATATTCGCTTGCTCGCCGTGAGAAATATTTTTTTCCTGTCATTTACTCGACCCAGGTTTGAAAAATGGCAGCCGTTCCTCTCGGTACACAGCCATTAAGGTGATGGGGGGGGGGGGGGGTTAGAGAGACAGTCCATCAGCTTGTGTCTTCTCATCTTTCATCTCGAAGGAAAGGTGAGAAATCAGAGCAGTTGACAAGGTCAGTTTTTTTCTTTTGACAGAGAAGATGGATCACACAACTTGTTGTTTGTTATTTGCACATTACTTAAAAAATTAAAAAACTCTCCAGTCTGGCCTTCTCACAAGCTGTGGGGGGGGGGGGGGGATTCATTGGGTTCATATTAGGTCTTCTCAGCTCACAAGTCACTCTCCACATGAGCGACTCTGAACGTGTAACGCCCTGGTCTGTGTCTCCTCTGTCTTGATTGTTTCATTACCTTCACCGGCATGAGGTAATCAAGGAGACGGAGGAGTGGCCGAGGGCAGGTGAAGGGAATGAGACAATCAAGGAGACAGAGGAGTGGCTGAGGGCAGGTGAAGGGAATGAGACAATCAAGGAGACAGAGGAGTGGCTGAGGGCAGGTGAAGGGAATGAGACAATCAAGGAGACAGAGGAGTGGCCGAGGGCAGGTGAAGGGAATGAGACAATCAAGGAGACAGAGGAGTGGCCGAGGGCAGGTGAAGGGAATGAAACAATCAAGGAGACGAAGGAGTGGCCAAGGGCAGGTGAAGGGAATGAAACAATCATGGAGACGAATGAGTGGCCGAGGGCAGGTGAAGGGAATGAGACAATCAAGGAGACAGAGGAGTGGCCGAGGGCAGGTGAAGGGAATGAAACAATCAAGGAGACAGAGGAGTGGTCGAGGGCAGGTGAAGGGAATGAGACAATCAAGGAGACGAAGGAGTGGCCGAGGGCAGGTGAAGGGAATGAAACAATCAAGGAGACGAAGGAGTGGCCGAGGGCAGGTGAAGGGAATGAGACAATCAAGGAGACGAAGGAGTGGCCAAGGGCAGGTGAAGGGAATGAAACAATCAAGACAGAGGAGACACAAAGGAGACACAGAGAAGGGCGTTACTAAACGTGAGCTCTGATACTAGATGATGTTTAACTTTAAGAACATGTTTTTGTTTGTCTTCACTCAGACTTACTGGCACATCTCTGTCTGTCAATAAATGCCAAAATCCCAATTTAATCGCGTCCTGCCTTCTTGGCGACATCTTTATTTGACTGCTTTATCGCTTTATCGTTTGGATTTATTTAACTTCCACATTTACCGTAAAAAATAAAAAATACAAATTGATGTGCAGTAATTAATGTCGCCGTCCTCTGTCCCCCCTTTGAAGAGTTCTGCTTTTGCGCACATCCCACACACACTCCACCGTTTACTCACACAACACCACTTTGCTGTGAGTGTGGCCACCGGTTTATGATGACCCCCACCCCCACCCCACCCACACACACACACACACACTCCCCCCGGTTCATTTTCCCACTCTCGAGGGTAAAACAGCAAAGCGTGTAAAACAGCCGCAGTTCAATGGAGCTCTTTGAAGAAGTACATCAAACACAGAGAATCCTCTTGCAGCCATTGGCCCCCACAGAAGAGAAACACATTAATGGTGTGTGTGCGTGTGTGCGTGTGTGTGTGTGTGTGTGTGTGTGTGTGTGTGTGTGTGTGTGTGTGTGTGTGTGTGTGTGTGTGTGTGTGTATGTGTGTGCGTGTGTGTGTGTATGTGAGCGGCCGGCATGTTGGAGAGGTGTGCAGGACTGTTAATCCTTTGCCCCCCCCCCCCCCCCCAGTCCCGCCTCCTGCTCCTCATCACTTGGTTGAGTTCTCTGGTTGCACATTCTCATCCATATTTGGTTATTGGATCTTTCTCCGTATTGATCTCCACTGAGAATCTTGTTGTTTATTTTCTGGTTGTTCAATGCGGAGCTGTTCCTTGCTCTCTCCCCCCCCCCCCCCTCGTCTTTGTTTAGACCCTCCTTGCCTTCCTATTTATTTTTTAGAGGCCTTGTTTGCAGTCCTCGTGCGTTTCACTCGCCCAACATTTTGCTTATCAATCAAATGCCCCCCCCCCCTCCTTTATTATCATTTGTATTATTCGTGTGGGTGTTTTTCTCACTTTGTTCTACATAATTTGCTCAATGCCAGTAAATATATCCACGATTTGTTCCTTTTTTGTGCTCTGGACACAATTATGTGTGTGTGTGTGTGTGTGTGTGAGTGTGTATGTGTGACATTCAATCTCAACTAGGCACCTGTAAAGTTCTGTGACTGATGCCCCCCCCCCCTCTTCCCCCGACACATTGACACCAGACAAAATACTCTAAACCTCTTCTGGGCTCGTTCCCAGATACAGTGCACGTGTCCTCGGTGACACGCACACACACACACACACACACACACTCACGAGCTGGAAAACAATGCGGGCGTCGCCGTCGCGGCTGGTAAATGCAGATTAGCGGGGCCGCCAGGACGAGGCTGGAGTCAGGTGTTAAGCTTCACAACAATAAAAAAAGACAGGTGGCTCGGCTCTCGGCTCTCTCAGACCGAAAGGCAAATAAAAGTAAGAGTGTTTTCAAAAGTGTTAATTATTCCTTTTTATTATTCCGTTATTAATGTCTGGATGTTTGATTTGACTTGCAGTATTTATTTTCAACTCTGCCGGCCGGTCATTGCTGCTTTCCTCTCTCTGTCACATCGGTTTTTTTTCTTCTTCTTCTTCTTCTTCTTCTTCTTCTTCTTCTTCTTCTTCTGGTGTTGGGAGGGTAGGGAGTGGGGGGGGGATTCTTGATTAGAACTCACACTGTCAATTCCCCCCACGACGCATCATTGCATTTGATTAGCTCCAACCCCCTGCTCCCTCCCTTATCACTACCAGCACAACAGGAAGCACGCACACACACACACACACACACACACACACACGCACATGCATACATATCACTTGCAGACTTATCTGAACTCCATTGCTGCCGGCAAACGTGCTCCGGCATAAATGAGCACACACACACACACACACACACACACACACACAGACACACACACACAGACAGACACACAGACACACACACACACTGCTGGGGCTTCAGGTAAAGCCAGCATGGCACCGGCAGCTCCCTGTCCCTAATGAAGCATTAATAAAGAGCAGCACACAACAGCAGAGCTCCCCCACCTGCCCTGGCGGTCTCTGCTGGCTGCCGTGGGAGGGAAACACTTTTCTCAACCGATTTGGGTTTGAGATATTCTCCTGATAAGTTCCGCAGCTGGAGGAGAGCCGGGGTCGGAGGACGTACATGTGTTTTAAAGTCATAAATTCACAATTGGGGGGGGGGGGGGGGGGGGAAGTTTCTTTCCCCATTAAAGAGCACATTTAGACATTTAGAGGCCGCCGCCAACACACCTGTAGACGTGACCGGAGGTGTTCATCGGGCCCCCCACCCACATTGAGACGTCGCCTCCGTCTGTGCTTCAGTCAGTGTGTTTACATGATGGTATAATTCTAATCTTGCTTTAGTCGGACTCTGCTATCTTTTGGGGGATCTGCTATTATCCCAATATACATGGCAGTGAGTAATTCGAATCACTGGCCGAAAGCATGTCATATCCGATACGATAGGTGGCGCTGTTTTCATTACAACTCGTGGTGATACAGCCATTTCTGCTTGACCTCTTCACCACCAACAACAACAACATTTGGAGAAAGATGGCGAACAGAGAGCGAGGCGAAGCTCCATCCCTCTACTATTCTTCCATGGTGTTAATAGGAGTACAGCGAATGCAAATGGCGCTATTGGCTGAGTTGATAACGGAGAGAAGACGCCGTCGCCGAAGGTACACGGAGAATAAAATTTATCGTCTCTTTCGACTTCCGGGTCACGACATGGGAGGGAGGGAGGGAGGGAGGGAGGGAGGAGGGCGGCGGGATCTCAAGCATGCGCAAAGACGCAAAGTCCAGTTCCGAATCGAATTCACCGTTACATGCCGCGAGAGTCGAATTATCAACTGGATCGGACCGAGCTATCCAGGGGTGTTAATCGGACCGAAGTCGGACCGCACATAGTCCGACTAAGGTGTTTACATGAAACGGATAATTCGATTTCAGTCCGACTCAGCCAATAATTCGATTGTCGATTCGCCCACTGTTGAGACTCCGCCCACTCCTCCTCCCCACTGCCATCTGCCTGATGGATCGTGGAGGTCTCCATCGTGGAATGTGCCTACTATGAACTATTCATACACTCTGTCATATTCATTGAATGTATTTTAACTCTAAATCTGTCCTTCTGTACACATTACATCTATTGCATCTGTCCATCCTGGAGAGGGATCCTCCTCTGTTGCTCTCCTCCAGGTTTCTTCCCTTTTTTTCCCCCTGAAGGGTTATTTGGGAGTATTTCCTGGTCCGATGTGAGGTTTTGGGGCAGGGATGTCTATGTGTACAGATTGTAAAGCACTCCGAGACAAATTTGTAATTTGTGAAATTGGGCTATACAAATAAACTGAATTGAATTGAATTGATTGCATGTAACCGCACTGAGTGTCTTTATCTCTCCCTCCTATCTGTATCCTTATGCGCCTCCTTTTTTTATTCCCTCATTATCTTTGCATTCTAAACCTCGCTGAGCTTTACTCCATCGAGGGAAACATTCTAATTCACTGAAGCTCTCTCTCTCTCTCTCTCTCTCTCTCTCACTCTCTCTCACTCTCTCTCTCTCTCTCTCTCTCACTCTCTCTCTGTCTCTCTCTCTCACTCTCTCTCTCTCTCTCACTCTCGCTCTGTCTCTCTCTCTCACTCTCTCTCTCACTCTCTCTCTCTACCTCTCTCTACCTCTCTCTCTCACTCTCTCTACCACTCTACCTCTCTCTCTCTCTACCTCTCTCTCTCTCTCTTCTTTTTTTTGTGCCACCACATGATAATAATGAGAAAATATAAGCGAGAGAAGTCCCTGAAGTTTTCTGTGCTAAACGTGTGTGTGTGCGTGTGTGTGTGCGAGTGTGTGTGTGTTTTCTTCGGAGGCTTGTTACACCGATCCCATCCGCCCAGGCAATTTGCCTGCTCGTCTGAGTCGGGGGAGGCTTATATCCCCCCCCCCCCCGTCCAGGCCACACGCTCGGAGGAGAAGGGGGCTGTAGAGAGAGAGAGAGAGGCTGTTATTTCATGAGATCAAGAGGCGCGAGGACGATGCTGTTTACTGTCACAGAGCAAACATAGAGCTCCTGACAAGCCGCCATTCTTGTTGTTGTTGACGGAAAGCGGTTGACCCCGGTAGCCGTGTGGCCGTGGGAGGCGGTCTCGACATAGCGAGCAGCATTTTCGTCGGTACGTTCACGCGACCTTCCACCTGCAAGGTCGCCACCGCATCAGCGTGTCATTGTTCATGTGATTAGACGGAGAGAGGAAGAGGGCCACGCGGCCCCCGATCGCTATTCAAGTCCAATGACACCCCCCCCCCCTCTCTCTCTCTCCTCCTCCCCCCCACCTCCTCCATCCATGGCTCACAAAGGCCGATGATTTCCGGGAGTCGTTTCTTCCACCGTTTCGTGCATTGAGTTCGGGCTTTAATCTGGCGGTACTTTGTATTCTTGAAGTTATTTTTGAAGTGTCTTTGTCGTGAAGCGGGTCTGCAGTCGGTTCCCCGCCGCAGCACACAGATATAAAAGTCTTCGTTAACGAGTCTCGCGCACCGAAACCTCAAAAGGAATTGACAGGAGGGAGCGGGGGAAAGAAAGAAGTAAGGAGGAGGTGTCATGGAGACGAGGAAAGCGAGGTGGTGTGTGTGTGTGTGTGTGGGGGGGGGGGGCTCCTTTGATCAAGAGCACTCCTCGCTGGCGCTCCTGTCTCCTCACACATCCATAATATATCTCTGCCTCCGCACTGCATTCCAGTCCCGGTGGAAGGAGAAAAAACCCAGAATGCAGAGCAAAGAAACTATGATTCAATATCCCCCCCCACACACACACACACACCATCACCACCACCCAGCCCCCCCGTCCCACCCCCCTTTTAAATGAAATCTGTTCATGTCCCCTGTAACAAAAGAGGGGATGATATCAGACACGGGTAAATATTTATTTCCGAAAGTGTCGAGCTTAGGAAATGAGAAGGCGCCGGTGCGCCTCCCTCCCCAGGAGAGCGTGTTTGTTCGTGACGCGTCACACACACACATCGTGAAGTCGTGATGACAGCGATCGCAATCTTTTGGTCGAGCGGGGAAAAAACTGCGCAAAAAAAGAAAAGTTGCACCCACCAGCGGCATGCTGTTTTATTAGAATGGAATACCCCTCTCTCTCTCTCCCACCTTTATCCATACCCCTCTCTCTCTATCCCACCTTTATCCCTACCTCTCTCTCTCTCCCACCTTTATCCATACCCCTCTATCTCTATCCCACCTTTATCCCTACCTCTCTCTCTCTCCCACCTTTATCCATACCCCTCTCTCTCTATCCCACCTTTATCCCTACCTCTCTCTCTCTCCCACCTTTATCCCTACCTCTCTCTCTCTCCCACCTTTATCCATACCCCTCTCTCTCTATCCCTTTATCCATACCTCTCTCTCTCCCACCTTTATCCATACCCCTCTCTCTCTATCCCACCTTTATCCATACCCCTCTCTCTCTATCCCACCTTTATCCCTACCTCTCTCTCTCTCCCACCTTTATCCCTACCTCTCTCTCTCTCCCACCTTTATCCATACCCCTCTCTCTCTATCCCTTTATCCATACCTCCCTCTCTCTCCCACCTTTATCCATACCCCTCTCTCTCTCCCACCTTTATCCCTACCTCTCTCTCTCTCCCACCTTTATCCCTACCTCTCTCTCTCTCCCACCTTTATCCATACCTCCCTCTCTCTTCCACCTTTATCCATACCCCTCTCTCTCTCCCACCTTTATCCCTACCTCTCTCTCTCTCCCACCTTTATCCCTACCTCTCTCTCTCTCCCACCTTTATCCATACCCCTCTCTCTCTATCCCTTTATCCATACCTCTCTCTCTCCCACCTTTATCCATACCCCTCTCTCTCTATCCCTTTATCCCTACCTCTCTCTCTCTCCCACCTTTATCCATACCCCTCTCTCTCTATCCCTTTATCCATACCTCCCTCTCTCTCCCACCTTTATCCATACCTCTCTCTCCCTCCCCTTTTTCCCTACCTCTCTCTGTCCCACCTTTACCCTTCTCGCTCTCTCTGTCCCACTTTATCCCTACCTCTCTCTCTCCCTCTCCCACTTTATCCCTACCTCTCTCTCCCACCTTTCACCCTACCTCTCTCTCTCTCCCTTTATCCCTACCTCTCTCTATCTCTATCTCTCTCTCTCACCCTTTATCCCTACCTCTCTCTCTCTCCCTCTCTCGGCGTCATTTGTGAAAAAGGTAAATATTCAGAGGGTCGCTTCCCAGCCGTGTCGATAAAGGCACGCCTGAGCGTGCCAAGAGAGAGAATGCGTCCTGAAAACCGATCGGCGCCGGGAATAAATGAAACGCGGCTCGTTATGAGCCCGGAGACAGCTGTGGGGGGGGGGGCTTCCAAATAAGGTTCAACCGGGAGCCACTTTCTGTAAATAGCCAAACTAAAAACAAAGAAAAGCGTCCTGTCCTCCTCCTAGAGGAGCAGCGGTGAGCCAGGTGTGTCGGTCGAGCCGCCCGTCGGACTGACCCGTGTCTCCGTGTCTCCGCCCCCCCGCAGCTCTGAAGGACCCCTGCGCCGACGTCGCCTGCAGCTACGGCAGCACCTGCATCCAGTCGTCGGACGGCCTCTCGGCGAAGTGCATGTGCCCCCTCGGCTGCGACGGCCGGCGCCAGCAGACGGTGTGCGGCAGCGACGGCGACGACTACCGCAGCGAGTGCGAGCTCCACCAGCACGCCTGCAAGAGCCAGAAGAACCTGCGGGTGCAGTACCAGGGGCCCTGCGGTAAGCTCCGCCCCCCCCCCCCCCCCCCCCACCACAGGACGCTCACTTGTCGATTCCTTTCTCTTCTCTCCTCTCTCCTCACTCTTTTCTTCCCTCCGCTCTGTTTACGACCTCTAGCTTTTGTTGTCCTTTTTTTCTCACCCTCTTCCAGACTCTCCGCTAATCCTCCTTTTTCATTCACTCCGCTCCTCACAGGTCCTCCTGCGGTGCCAATGGTTGTTTCCTCTAAGTGGGTCTTCAGAGCTCTCGTTTTTTTTTTCTTTTCCGCCAGACTTTCTTTTTTCCTTCTCGTTCTTGTTGTCATCAGGCGATAGTTGTTTACTCCCAAAGCGATCAACTTTGTGTGTGTGTGTGTGTTTTTGCTTTGAGCCAGATGGAGGGAAATAATGAAAGGCAGACACGAAGCTCTGTCTCTAAGCAGAGCGAGCCTCCGGGAGACGGAGTGGAGTGTATTTTTTAGGGGGGGGGGGGGGATGGATGTGTGGGTCCACCGGTGGGAATGGTTGGCCCGAGTCAGCACAAAGTGACCCGAGTTTCCCCAGGAGGGCCGAGGCTCTGGGGGGCGGGGCCGGCCCTGATGGCCTTCTCTAAATCTTCCTGCAGCCGTTTCATCCTTCGGGCCGCGAGCCGGACAAATGAAGCAGATTTATCTGCGCCGCTAGTTTTCCCAGCAGCCATTCTTCTTCTTGCCGCCCTGACCTGCTCCCGGGAAGCAGCTCTCCCCAGTAAATGGGAGGTGATGGTCTCTCCCATAAATCCCCTTCCCGCGCTGGCTGCTGGTCTCTGCACCAGCAACGAGAGGCCGGCCAGGGGTCACTCCCCAAGGTCACTCCCCAAGGTCACTCCGCCTCCCGTCTGGAGTCAACGTTTCTGTCCCGATTTGGTTCTGCTGTATTCCCTGCCAGAGATCTTTTTTTCTCCTTCTCCTCCTTCTCCACTCCTTCTTATTCACTCCTTCTCCTCCCTCTCAACTCCTTCTCCCTTTCCTCCTTCTCCACTCCTTCTCCTTCTTCTCCACTCCTTCTCCTCCCTCTCCACTCCTTTTCCTTCTCCTCCCTCTCAACTCCTTCTCCCTTTCCTCCTTCTCCACTCCTTCTCCTCCCTCTCCACTCCTTCTCCCTTTCCTCCTTCTCCACTCCTTCTCCTCCCTCTCCGCTCCTTCTCCACCCTCTCAACTCCTTCTCCCTTTCCTCCTTCTCCACTCCTTCTCCTCCCTCTCCGCTCCTTCTCCTCCCTCTCCACTCCTTTTCCTTCTCCTCCCTCTCAACTCCTTCTCCCTTTCCTCCTTCTCCACTCCTTCTCCTCCCTCTCCACTCCTTCTCCCTTTCCTCCTTCTCCACTCCTTCTTATTCAATCCTTCTTCTCCTCCTTCTCCACTCCTTCTTATTCACTCCTTCTCCTCCTTCTCCACTCCTTCTTATTCACTCCTTCTCCTCCCTCTCCACTCCTTCTCCCTTTCCTCCTTCTTCACTCCTTCTCCTCCCTCTCCACTCCTTCTCCTCCCTCTCAACTCCTTCTCCCTTTCCTCCTTCTCCACTCCTTCTTATTCACTCCTTCTCCTCCTTCTCCTCCTTCTCCACTCCTTCTTATTCACTCCTTCTCCTCCCTCTCCACTCCTTCTCCCTTTCCTCCTTCTCCACTCCTTCTCCTCCCTCTCCGCTCCTTCTCCTCCCTCTCCACTCCTTTTCCTTCTCCTCCCTCTCAACTCCTTCTCCCTTTCCTCCTTCTCCACTCCTTCTCCTCCCTCTCCACTCCTTCTCCCTTTCCTCCTTCTCCACTCCTTCTCCTCCCTCTCCACTCCTTCTCCTCCCTCTCAACTCCTTCTCCCTTTCCTCCTTCTCCACTCCTTCTCCTCCCTCTCCGCTCCTTCTCCTCCCTCTCAACTCCTTCTCCCTTACCTCCTTCTCCACTCCTTCTCCTTCTTCTCCACTCCTTCTCCTCCCTCTCAACTCCTTCTCCCTTTCCTCCTTCTCCACTCCTTCTCCTTCTTCTCCACTCCTTCTCCTCCCTCTCCACTCCTTTTCCTTCTCCTCCCTCAACTCCTTCTCGGTTTCCTCCTTCTCCACTCCTTCTCCTCCCTCTCCACTCCTTCTCCCTTTCCTCCTTCTCCACTCCTTCTCCTCCCTCTCAACTCCTTCTCCCTTTCCTCCTTCTCCACTCCTTCTCCTCCCTCTCCGCTCCTTCTCCTCCCTCTCAACTCCTTCTCCCTTTCCTCCTTCTCCACTCCTTCTCCTTCTTCTCCACTCCTTCTCCTCCCTCTCAACTCCTTCTCCCTTTCCTCCTTCTCCACTCCTTCTCCTTCTCCTCCCTCTCAACTCCTTCTCCCTTTCCTTCTTCTTCACTCCTTCTCCTCCCTCTCCACTCCTTCTCCTCCCTCTTCACTCCTTCTCCCTTTCCTCCTTCTCCACTCCTTCTTATTCACTCCTTCTCCTCCCTCTCCTTTTCCTTCTCCTCCCTCTCAACTCCTTCTCCCTTTCCTCCTTCTCCTTCTTCTCCACTCCTTCTCCTCCCTCTCCTTTTCCTTCTCCTCCCTCTCAACTCCTTCTCCCTTTCCTCCTTCTCCTCCCTCTCCGCTCCTTCTCCTCCCTCTCCACTCTTTCTCCTTATCCTCCCTCTCCGCTCCTTCTCCTCCCTCTCCACTCTTTCTCCTTCTCCTCCCTCTCCGCTCCTTCTCCTCCCTCTCCACTCTTTCTCCTTCTCCTCCCTCTCCGCTCCTTCTCCTCCCTCTCTGATGTGTCCCGGTGCCGTCTTCTCACCGACCTGTATCTGTGTTTCGTGTGTCCACCGTTGTCCAGCTGAGGTTTCTGATGAAGTGTTCTCCACAGACCCGTGCAAAGACAGCGAGAACAACCTGAGCTCGATGTGCCGGGTGGAGGCGCTGACCCGCGAGCCGCTCATCTTCGGCCTGCCGGAGTTGTGCATGCTGGACAACGAGCCGCTGTGCGCCAGCGACGGCCACACGTACCCCAGCGAGTGCGCCTTGGCAGCGACGAGCATGCAGAAAAGCATCAAGCTCCGGAAGGTCCACGCGGGCCGCTGCAGGAGGCCGGGTAAGAGACCGGGCCGGAACCACGGAAACGCCACGTCCTGAGCTGTAGGCTCTGACTGCACGACTGGTAGCCAGCGGTGGGAATACAAGTTTCCTGCCGTGTTGTCGCTGGGGGGGGGGGGGGGGGGGCTCGGCTGTTGTTTTGACGGCGGCCACGCTCGCGTGTACCGAGACTCCTGACAGCGCCACAGACGGGAATAGAGCGCCGCCGCGTGACGTCCATTGTTGCAGCCGACAATGGAGGCGCATGGCCACTCTCCTTCTCGTCCGCTCGGCTTCATGGGGGGGGGGGGGTCACACACTCACATACTTACACGCTCACACATTAAAACCCTCACACAATCAAACACTCTCACACTCACACATTCACACACTCAATCACTTACACACTCACACACTCAAACACTCACACACTCACACATTCACACACTCACACACTCAAACACTCACACACTCACACATTCACACACTTACATACTCAAACACTCACACACTCAAACACTCACACACTCACACACTCAAACACTTACACACTCACACACTCAAACACTCACACACTCACACACTCAAACACTCACACACTCAAACACTCACACACTCACACACTCAAACACTCACACACTCACACATTCACACACTCACACACTCAAACACTCACACACTCACACATTCACACACTTACATACTCAAACACTCACACACTCAAACACTCACACACTCACACACTCAAACACTTACACACTCACACACTCAAACACTCACACACTCACACACTCAAACACTTACACACTCAAACACTCACACACTCACACACTCACACACTCACACACTCAAACACTTACACACTCACACACTCAAACACTCACACACTCACACACTCACACACTCAAACACTCACACACTCACACACTCAAACACTTACACACTCAAACACTTACACACTCACACACTCACACACTCAAACACTTACACACTCAAACACTTACACACTCACACACTCAAACACTCAAACACTCACACACTCACACACTCAAACACTCACACACTCACACACTCAAACACTTACACACTCACACACTCAAACACTTACACACTCACACACTCAAACACTCACACACTCAAACACTCACACACTCAAACACTTACACACTCACACACTCAATCACTTACACACTCACACACTCAAACACTCACACACTCACACACTCAGACACTCACACACTTACACACTCACACACTTAAACACTCACACACTCAAACACTCACACACTCAAACACTTACACACTCAAACACTTACACACTCACACACTCACACACTCAAACACTCACACACTCAAACACTCAAACACTTACACACTCACACACTCAAACACTTACACACTCACACACTCAAACACTTACACACACACACTCAAACACTCACATACTCAAACACTTACACACTCACACACACTCACGCACTTACACACTCACACACTCACACACTCAATCACTTACACACTCACACACTCACACACTCAAACACTCAGACACTCACACACTTACACACTCACACACTTAAACACTCACACACTCACACACTCAATCACTTACACACTCACACACTCACACACTTACACACTCACACACTTAAACACTCACACACTCAAACACTCACACACTTAAACACTCACACACTCAAACACTCACACACTCAAACACTTAAACACTCACTCACACACACTCACGCACTTACACACTCACACACTTACAGACACACACTCAAACACTCAGACACTCACACACTTACATACTCACACACTCACACACTCACACACTTAAACACTCACACACTCACACACTCAAACACTCACACACTCACACACTTACATACTCACACACTCACACACTTAAACACTCACACACTCACACACTTAAACACTCACACACTCACACACTCAAACACTCACACACTCAGGGGGGGTTCTAACTCTTTGCCAGTATGCGGATGAACCTTTCTTTTTTTTTAAATGAAAGAATAATTCAATTTGAAACAGAGGTCCATGAAATCATATCCCCAAATTGCAAATTGGGGTCTAATGAAAATGACCATTTCGACTTGTAACCATGACGTTGCCGCGCTGCCGCCGCCGCCGCCCTCTCGCTCGGAGACGGCGGCGGCGACGTAATTAAGTATGGCGTGACGGGCTTTTAAAGGAGGAATTAAATTGCTGTACAAATTTGATCCAGTGATCAGGAAGGAAGTCAAACGGATGCCTCCAGAACAGAGAGAAGCAACAGAACACAGAGAAGCAACAGAACCGAGAGAAGCAACAGAACAAAGAGAAGCAACCGAACAGAGAGAAGCAACAGAACAGAGAGAAGCAACCGAACAGAGAGAAGCAACAGAACAGAGAGAAGCAAACGAACAGAGAGAAGCAACAGAACAGAGAGAAGCAACAGAACAGAGAAGCAACAGAACAGAGAAGCAACCGAACAGAGAGAAGCAACAGAACAGAGAGAAGCAACAGAACACAGAGAAGCAACAGAACCGAGAGAAGCAACAGAACAGAGAGAAGCAACAGAATAGAGAGAAGCAACAGAACACAGAGAAGCAACAGAACAGAGAGAAGCAACAGAACACAGAGGCCGGCTTCGGATCGGATGTTTTTCTCACTTTAAATGGCAAGTTTGCCTTTTCACATTCCCAGTGTTTGTGGATTCATGCTTCGTGGGGCAAAATGTGATGAACGTAATAGTTGAGACTCCAACTTGACCTTAAAATACTTTGAGTTTGAATCCCTAAATTGTATTAAAGTTAGTTGGGAACTTTTTACAATGACGTTAGATGGGATCTCGAGTCCATTTATTCCCTTTTTTTAACACATAGATTATTGAAACAAACTCCATAAAAGTTAAGGGGGTAATTCTCTGAACTGAAATATAAAGAAAATAATCCTGAACAAAAATTGTAATCTCACATTCTCATTGTGTTCGTACTATTAATCACACAATAATTCACCTGAATGATGTTTTGAAGGAAACAAAATTAAACTCCTTTCTTCCTCTGCTTCTCCTCTGAAATAAAGCGCCAGTGAAATAAAGAACGAACGCTCGATAGGAGCAGAAACTAACGGGGTCCTTTTGCCGGTCCGGCCTAAAGCATCCGTCACCCGGCAACCCGCCACGCCGATTTGTTTTTTGCCTGTGTCGGCTTTAAATTTCATCTCGTTTGAACGCAATTAAATTGATTCGTAATTCCATATTTACTTTACTCCAGCTGTGAGCAGTCCCTCAGAGTCCTCTCAGGGCGACTGCTCACTGCATAACCGCTCAATTAACACAACATACAGTCTTTTCTTCTTCCCGGTGAGCTATTGAAGCTGTTTGTGCAAAAGGACTTCAAACCGCGCCGCGGAAAAGAAATAAAAAACGCATTTTATTTCGTACTTTTTTCTTTTATTTCAAATGGATCAGTCCACCCAAACATGTAATTACCGTCTGAAAAGAAAACATCTTTATGTCCTCTTTATGAGGAGGATGGGTTTGACGTGTTGTTATTTGTCGTGCTTGCCGACTGCTTCTGTTCTACTCGCCTCTGTTCCCCGTCTCGCGCTCACAGAAGTGGCAGTTGAAAATATCGCTTAAAAAAAAGAAGAAGAAAAAAGGGCTTTGTGTGTGTGTTTCGACGGGTACCAAATTAAATCTCCACGTCTGACTGCTGCTACAAGACAGACGTAGCGGGTTTTTTTCTTTTCTTTTAGTTTATAAATTATATGTTGTCTAAATGTTCTTTGCTGTTGTTGTTTGTTAACTGGTTGCACTTTATTACTTTTTGTTATTGCTCACTTTATGTTGGACCAGATTCTAACATACTTTCGATTTTCTGTATGTTTCCATAAATGGAAAAAAATGGACAATAAAGATGACAAGCGGAGAAAATGGACGCACGCGGTTCTGGAGACAGGGGGATGTTTTTTAAGGCTTTCGGTTTGACCCTTAACCCCACGTTAACTCCACCCCCATCCAGAGCGCTGCCAGGACGAGTGTCGCTTCAACGCCGTGTGCGTGGTGGAGCCGCAGAACGCCCGCTGCTCCTGCGACCCCATCGAGTGCGACGGCACCTACAAGCCCGTGTGCGGCGAGGACGGCCGCACGCACACCAACGACTGCGCCCGGCGCAAGGCCGAGTGCCTGGGCCGGGCCCCCGTCCCCGTCAAGCACCCGGGGCCCTGTGGTGAGTGGAGCTGGGGAGCCCTCTCTCTCTCTCTCTCTCTCTCTCTCGGACCGTTTAATGTGTGTCGCGTGTGTCTTTTTTGTCGTCCTCTATCTTCCAGGCTTACGTGTGTGTATCGGGTTTTCCTTTTTTTCTTCAAATGTATCGGCGATGCTCTCTGGAGGAGGGAGGGGGAGGGTGTGGGAGAGAGAGAGAGAGGGGGGGGGGGGTGTAACTCAAACCCAACAGGACTCACGTGTGCCTTCCTTTAAAAAAAAACAACAACGTGCCTTCGCCCCGTTCACCAGCCATCCATCTCCTCCTCATCCTCGTCACGCTTCATGCCTCCATCCCAAACACACACACACACACACACACAATGAAACGCCACCTCCATCCGCTCTCTCCGTCTTCAGTGTTTCTCTCCCCCCTCCTCCTTTCTTCCCCCCTCCCCCCCTTCCTCCTCTGTCTATTGTCTCCTGTGTGTTTGCTTTTTTCTTGCATATATACACATATATATTTCTATATATATTTGAGAGAGAGAAAAAAAAAGCTCTTCTTTCTTGTTTCAGTGTCAATCTGTCTGTCTGTCTGTCTGTCTTTGTCCGCGCGGTCGACTTCCTGGCTGTCTGCGGGGGCGGCGGGTGGAAAAGTGGGGTCACCCGGTGGCCCGACCTCATCAGGCGGAGTGTGATGGGTGAAGCCCCTCCCCCTCACTCCGACACAAGGGGAGCCTAACGGGAGCGGCGGTCTTGTACAGCTCCTTCTGTTTGTTGTTGTCCTCTCCTCTCTCCTTTTTCTGTCTCCTTGTGTCCTTAATGTCCTTTCCTTCTGTTCTTTGACGCCTCCTGCAAAAGACGTGACCCCGCGAGGTTGGAGAAGTCTTCCCCTGTGCTTTTATTTCCTGTCTATAACTTCTGCTGTTCCTCCCCACCTGCCTAACCCCCCCCCCCCCTTTCCCCTCAACCCACCTTTCATTTTCTTTCGGTCTGCAGGAGCATGTTTTCAATTTTTCTGAGCGTAAAAGGGTAAATACTTTATTTTCTTTTTCTTTTATGTTTGGATGAAGTAAAAAAAACGGTTAAAAAAATAAATAAAAGAACTTCAACATTCAGGTGTGACCCAGCTGACTGAGAAGGTCAGAAGACAGGTCGCCCAAGTTAATTGAGGCGTAAAGATCTTTTTGTCCAGCCTGTTCCGCCTAGCGACCCGTTCTTTAACGTTCCTCGTCGTGGGGTCCACGGGGAGAAATGTGTATTTAGTGGACATGGGTATTCTCAGAGCATGACATTTACACGGCGTGTCTGTTTGAACGCCACATCTGGCTTCAAACCTTTCTGACCGTGACCCCGATGACCCCCGTGATGACCCCCCACCTCCATGCAACCAATCCACTCAGCAGACACGTTCATTTTGTATTGAAATAAAAAATTTCATTGTTTTACTGCTTTTGTGACAGCGGCTGATACCCCCCCCCCCCCCCCCCCAAATACCAAAGTGCTCTCGGCCTCCGCCCCTTATCAGCGTTATTTGGCGGTCTGAATTATGTACCGGCAGAACAGCGGCGTGCGAAAGCTCTTGTGTGTTTTGCTCTGTTTCATTATTTCTCAGCGCTGCTGTTCTCTCCCCCCCCCCTACACACACGCCCCCTTCCCTCCCTCACTTGTTTAGTTATTTCACTTTCTCCCTCCTCTTGCTCTTCCCTCCCTTCCCCCTGCGTCAGTGACTTGTCGTATGTTTCTTTAATGCAGTTTTAGTGACATTTGCATATATATATATATATATTAATATATATATATATATATATATATATATTTAGCAAAACAGAACGCCACCCCCCATTGATCCAGTTTTAATTAAACATCAAAAGAGGCGAGTGTACCCACAGAGACTGTTGGTTTAGTCAGACAGATGATATGCATGCAAAGGGAATGTGTGTGTGTGTGTGTGTGTGTCCACGCACACGTTAGAACTCTCTTTCTGTCTTGTCTCTCTCCCTCGTGTCCCACGCGGCCGAGTGACGTGAACACAAAAGACCTAAGATACACATACCCCCCCCCCCCCGAGGGCCGCATGACAAGTGCGTCTCCCCCGTCCGGGAATCGATCAGTGGCCCGCACTGTGACACACACACACACACACACACACACACACTCCCTTTGTGCTCTCCGATGGTGACTGGCGGCGGCGACGGGTAAAAAAATAAAAAGGGACGCCTGCACTCGCGAATCAGGGTCGGAGGCTTCTGACAAAAGTTTTCCACGCGGAGGGAAGAGTTTGATGAATTATCATGATTTGATAAACAACGATGCCTGTACCCCCCCCCCCCCTCCCCGTTTCATTGGCTGAGCGGTGCGTTGCGGCGCGGGGTTGATCGATCGCCCCTGCCAGCTGTCAAACGGATAAAATTCTCCACTTCTGCCGCCGTCGTAAATCTCTTTTCACGCCAGCGACAGCGCTCTAATGTCAAGGTCCCACCCCCCCCCCACCCCCATCCCCCACCCCTCCTCCTCCTCCTCTTCCTCCGTGTCCGCGCTCGCCTCCACAAAGTATGGTCACATGCAACGGACTGCCCCCCCCCCGCCTCTATCTATAACACCCACCACTGCTGTCCTCCTGCTGACAACCACTTGATTGATATCTAAAGCTCATCAAGTGAGGGGATGGAGAGAGAGAGAGAGAGAGAGAGAGAGAGAGGCCGCCAGCTGATTCATTTAGAGCCACGGCGGAGTCACAAATCTTCAAGGCGTCCGAGAACGCGGCGAGGAGTCGGAGACGGCTCCCCGGGACGGCGTCCTGACACTGACCGTGTGAGCCACGTGACTCCCTCTCCTCTACTTATCGTTCTCCATTCCTTCTCCTTCTTCTTCACTCCTCCCTTTCCTCCTTCTCCACTCCTTCTTCTCCATTCGTTCTCCTCCCTCTCCACTCCTTTTCCTTCTCCTCCCTCTCCATTCCTTTTCCTTCTCCTCCCTCTTCACTCCTTCTCCCTTTCCTCCTTCTCCACTCCTTCTTCTTCACTCCTTCTCCTCCCTCTCCTTTTCTTTCTCCTCCCTCTCAACTCCTTCTCCCTTTCCTCCTTCTCCTCCCTCTCCACTCCTTCTCCTCCCTCTCCATTCCTTTTCCTTCTTCTCCCTCTTCACTCCTTCTCCCTTTCCTCCTTCTCCACTCCTTCTTCTTCACTCCTTCTCCTCCCTCTCCTTTTCTTTCTCCTCCCTCTCAACTCCTTCTCCCTTTCCTCCTTCTCCTCCCTCTCCACTCCTTCTCCTCCCTCTCCGCTCCTTCTTCTCCCTCTTCACTCCTTCTCCCTTTCCTCCTTCTCCACTCCTTCTTCTTCACTCCTTCTCCTCCCTCTCCTTTTCTTTCTCCTCCCTCTCAACTCCTTCTCCCTTTCCTCCTTCTCCTTCTTCTCCATTCGTTCTCCTCCTCTCCCCCCCCCCCTCCCCCCATCCCCCCCAGAGACGACTGCTTCCTCGTCCGCTGTCGAGACAAAAAGAAAATAGATTTTTTTTGTATTCCCGTTGTGATGATTGCGTTGGACTCTCCGGCGCCTGCTGTTGCCGCGCGGCCGTTCTCCCAAAATGCGCACACACGGAGATATTGATTTAGTTACAAGATGAATATATAACTCCACGTGTATCTCCTGTGGGATGTCAGCGCAGCAGGCTAACGGCACAAAGCGAACGCGTGCGCGCTCCGTCGATGTTGTTACAGATGTATATTTAGAGGAGGGAACAATGGAGGGACGTGGGGCCCCTGACGTCCTCCTTTTCATTCGCTCTCATGTTTTGCTTTTCTTGTTTGTTGGCGCCACCATCGCTCCAACTCGATGATGTCATATACACGGCCGTTCAAAAGTTTGGGGTCACCCAGACAATGTTGTGTTTTCCATGAAAACTCATACTTTTATTTATCAAATTAATTGCAAAATTAACATCAAATATAGTCAAGACATTGACATGGTTAGAAATAATGATTCTTATTTAAAATGTTAATTTTAAGGCCAGTATTAAAGCTTCTCTCACCAGCATAACTGTTTTCAGCTGTGCTCACATAAAAAGGGTTCTCAAGGGTTTTCTACCCCTCTGTTAGTCTTCTAAGGCGATAACACAATGTACCATTAGAACACTGGAGATGGGTCTCGACACACCTATGAAGAGACTTCATTAAAAACCAGAGAATAGTCATTTACCACGTTAACAATGTATAGAGGGTATTTATGATTAATTTAATATTACAATAAAACAGTGCTTTACTTTAAAATAAGGACATTTCTAAGTGACCCCAAACTTTTGAACGGTAGTGTAATGTTGGATAATAATTCAAATAAAAAAGTTTCATTCAAACTTTAGTCGTTTCGCCCAAGTTGCGGCCCAGATGGTTCTCCTCCTCTTTAACTCTATATTTAGGGCCCACGGCTCCCCGGGGCCCGTCCGTGTGCCGGTCTCACGGCTGGCACCGGGAGAATGGGAAGTGGAGAGTTTCTAAACTGGTAGTCAGGAGGAGAATTCTGTGAAACTGCCGAAAACACACGAACACACACACACACGCTCACACACACACACTGACACAAAGTGTGTGTGCGCGAGGCAAAATTTGGAATGAACAAATGGAAGAGCGAGTTTTTGAGGACATGCATTCTTTATTCACACCTCCTTTTGTCATTTCCACAGCCGGAGGTGCATGTTTGTGTGTATATGTGTGTGTGTGTGTGTGTATGTGTGTGTGTGTGTGTGTATGTGTGTGTGTGTGTGTGTGTGTGTGTGTGTGCAGGCGCGCGAGGAAGTGCGAGTGACTTGCTTGAAAATGTGTTGCCTGTCGCCTACGGAGGTTAGAGCGGAATCATCACTCAGCGTGCAGACACCCCCCCATTGACAAAAGAGGAGGGGGGAGGGGGGGTCGTCATCTGCATGTTTATTTCATTAGCGTGTCTTCCTGACGGCTGCGGTGATTGCACTTGACTCTCAGATTGTGTAAGTCAGCCTGAGATCACCAGTGTGATGTTCCCCCCCCCCCCCCCACAAACACACACACACACAAACACACCACACACACAGACACCACACACCTCACAATCAAGTTAATTAGAGGAAGTGCCGTGGACCCGCCGGTCCACTGACTGTCCGGCCTCTCTCTTCTTTTCCCTCGGCTTCGGTTTGTGTTGCTCAGTCTCCAGTTTTTTTCCGAAGAGTCTCTTGGTTGTAAATGCACAAAGAGTCCCTGACCCCCCCCCCCCCCCCCCCCACTGCGAGCGTCACCTGGACTACGCACACCGATGCACCGCCCGCCATCACACAGGGCGAGCGGTTCGGAATGGCAACACGGACCCGCGGAGTGGGGGGGGGGGGGGGGTGGAGTCCAATTAACATACGTATGAGTCGAGCGGAGATGGGAGAGGAAGCTCTCGCCAAAAAATAATCTCCCGGCTTGTTCACCAACATGTTACCGCGGGTTGGAGTCACAGCCGGCGCCCTCAACCCATGGGGTCGTTAGGCTTTAGGAGGCCCCCCCCCCACTAATTAGATAACACCACTAAGTGGGCAGTGAGGACACTTCGGGGCAAGCAGATGGGTTTCGTCCTTTCTTTTTTAAAATATATTTCTTACTGTTATTATTTCGCCGTCTCTGTTCCAGTAGAAATATCTCGGTGTGAACCCTGCAGCTCTTTTTCTTCTTTTTTTCATTCTTTTTGACCCTGCTTGACGGGAAACACTGATAGATGCATGAAGATGTATTTAGGTCTCTGGGAGACGACCCTGTGGGGGCAGAAGAGCCGGGACAGGGCTCGCATCCCACCAGCCTGTAGTGGTGACAGGCTGCCATTTCAAAGCTCCTGCCTGCCTGCATCCGAGGGAGAGAGAGAGAGAGAGAGAGAGATGAGGAGCAGCGAGGATCACAAGAGACAAGGAAGCGGACGGTTTTTTCATCAAGGCAACTCTTTCACAGGGAATGCCAGGACAGTTTTGGTTGAACCCAAAAGAATCATCCGTTCCCCTAATCCTGAATGAAGCCCAAGCGGCCCCCAATTGGGCGCCCGGGAAAAAGCTCATCATAGGCTGTTATAACCAATGAGAGAGAGAGAGAGAGAGAGAGAGAGAGAGAGACAGAGACAGAGAGAGAGAGCTTTTTAACTGTGTCATAAGATTTGGGAGAGCCTTTTCTTCCCCCTACACCCTCTCCAGTTAATAAATCAGGCAGAAACATTGTCTCTCCCCCCCGAGGTAGAGGATGACAAAAGAGAGAACAAAAGTTGAGTTGAATTTTCTTTCATCTTTCCTTTTCAATTTTTTGTTGTTGCTACGGTCGTGAAACAAAAGAGAACGGGGAAGACTGAGGGCGTTATCGGGCGGCTGCAGTCATGTGTTGTGAGCTCGTCGTCCTTGGGAAAGCGGGCTGGGGAACGTGTCGGGGGGGGGGGTCAGGTTGTACATCACAAGCTCACGCGCGCGCTCGTTGAAAAGAGATCACGCGGGTATACATTGTTGTTTTTTTAAAGCCGTTCCAAATGAAGCAGCGTTGAATAGCGTCCATGTTTTTTTATGTGGCACACACACACACACACATACATACACACACACGCACACAAAGAAAATCAGAAGCATTTTTTTTTCTTTTTTCTTTTATCCGAAACATATAACTTTCCCAAAAGATTAGTTCAATTGCAACCACAACTTAGCGAGGCCGCGCCTCAGCGCCTGTCATCACTTGGAGTCACTTTGACCTCATGAGGAGGGTGTTCAGGTGGAGGTCAAAGGGTCAATCACAGTGAAAACAGCCAATTGCCTCCGTCCGTGTTATCAGCCGATCACTTGCACCCCGGCGCTTAGAGGCGGAGGCCGAGCGATCCGGAGCCGGTCAATTAATTAATCACAGGGGCCTCAAGGGCAACGAGTCGCCCCCCCTCCCTCCCAATGCGATGCCTTCTAATCCCCCTAATGGCCACGGTAACGATGGAGCCGTGGGTGGTGTCGTTACAACGGGGCAGTTTCCACGACAGCCCCACACATTAAAAAAAAAAAAGGTTAGACAAGAGAAGGAGGACGTCTGTGGGTGTAAATCACCTCCTTTGAGCGCTCCTCATCAGGAGTGATTTGATGACCCACGTCTCACCCCCCCCCCCCCCCCTCAGCCCCCCTCAGACACCTCAGCATAAAGCCGTGCTGAATCGATGGAGTCGTGATCAAAGGATTGTACGGAGCATTTCTTCTCTCCCAGTTTCCTCTCTCTCTCTCTCTCTCTCTCTTTTCTCTGATCATGAAGTCGGGTCGTATCCGCCCGTCTGCCACCGCCGGGAATCATCGGCGCAACACTCCGGTGCTGCTTTTTAATGGAGTCCTGCTGGAGCGAGTGTGAGTGTGTGAGCGAGGGAGAGAGAGGCCCTCTCTGTGATGTCCCCGTTTCATACCGGCCTCTGCCCAGGAGCTTGCCTTTTGTGAATTATTAAGGCAGAGGGGCTCTTTCTTCTCTTCGCCTGTTTCTTTCTCCATTCATTCTCTCTGTCTCTCTCTCTCTCTCTATCTTTCTCGCGCACTCTCTTCGTCTTCTGTTTCTCGCTCCGGCCGAAGCGGTGGCCCTCTCGCCCGAGATGCAAACGGCAGCCTTTGAAGGGGGCACATCGGGAACGTCAATTAATCCGGCCAGTTTACTCCCCTGGTCGGAAAAAAAAGAAAGAAAGAAAATAAGAAAGAAAGAAAGAAAGGCTGCCGAACCATTGTTCGTGGAGTGTTTCATCTCCATGTCTTTACCCCCCGCAGACTCTTGAAAAAATTCAGGGCAGCGCACAAAGGGGAGGAAGTGACATAGTAAGCTGGGGAAGCCGAGGTGTCACAGGAAGCAGGGTTTGCGTACCACATCCCATCGCCTTTTTTTCAATTTGTTTTTCTCTAACACAAAACCCTGCAGCTCCCCACAAAGTTATGCTTCAAACTTACCCTCCCCCCCCTTCCCCCCGCCACCACCCTCGACCCCTCAGACCTCTCCAACCTCCTCTCCTCTATACTCCTTCCACCAGGCAGCCTCTGACCCTCTCTTCTTCTCTCCCGGGGGCCCCCGGTCGGTCGGCCTTTTTTTTTTCTCCCCTTCTTTCTTTCTTCTCGATCCAGATCTCAGCATACCGAGCCCCTGCCGGGAGAAGGCGTGCGACCACGGCGCGGTGTGCGTGGTGAAGAACGGCGAGCCCGTGTGCGAGTGCCCCGAGGCGTGCCCGCAGGCGGCGGACCCCGTGTGCGGCTCCGACGGCCACAGCTACGGCAGCCCCTGCGAGATGCGGGCCATCGGCTGCGCCCTGCAGAGGGTCGTCCACGTCCAGCACCGAGGCCTCTGTGGTGAGTAGCCCCCCCCCCCCCCCCCCATCACACAATACACAGCCATATCTCATCCGCCCCTCCCCCCTCCATGAAATCAGTACGAGACGTGTGCGTTTGTTATAGCCCACAGGTAAGGGAATGTAATTAAGCTCAAATTAATTAACGGCGTTGCCCTGGAGGCATCGCTTGAATCCACAGACTTTAACAATGAACACGTGTGGGATTATCATGTTCCTTCTTTCCATTCATTTCCAATAAAGTCAAAATACTTCATGGATCGTTTCCTCCGTCCCGCTCGCCCATCGCTCTTCTTCCGCCTCCACACCCAACACCGAGAGTCCAATTTGCCGGGCGTTTGACCTTTAAGCGAGGACGCACGGGGCGTACTCGCGTGTGATTGGTTACTCGAGTCACTCGGCTTCTCGTCTCGC
Source organism: Pseudoliparis swirei (assembly GCF_029220125.1). Taxonomy (NCBI): domain Eukaryota; kingdom Metazoa; phylum Chordata; class Actinopteri; order Perciformes; family Liparidae; genus Pseudoliparis; species Pseudoliparis swirei. Next base: position 5,645,629 of record NC_079396.1, read on the forward strand.
TGAGTCCGAGCATCGGATCGTCATTAGTGCTCCAGCGACAGCAGGGCTTCAATTGGGGGGGGGGGGGGAGGGGGGGGATTACAAAATCTTCAGATCCTCGAGGCGGGCGCACGGCCGACGCCTCGTTCCAGCTCGGTCAGCCCACTTAGCGAACGCTCCCGACGGCTCGGTGTCCTCTCGGAAAGCCAATTTTCTTAATTGGTGATTGAGCGTCTCCCGTCCAGCCGTTCGCTTACAGAGGGTGACCTGTCTCCTGTCTAGAATGTTTAAGTCCCCACCCCCAAATTGTTGATATTGGACCCCTGGCCCGTTCTCTCTCGGGTTCCTTCGCCCACTCTGTTTCCCACTCCAGTGGAGTTGTGCTCTTCTGCATTATCTTGAAGAGCTTAACAGCGGCGGACGTAAGCCCCCCCCCCTCCTCTGCGGCGATGCGTTCGAGGAGGGGCCGGGCGGTCGGCCTAACGACCACTGGTCTCTCTCTCTCTCTTTGCTGCTATGAAATCGCATTCTTACGTTCCGCTGCCGCCTCCCCCCCTGCCCCACGTGTCCCATCAGTCCCCCTCCCCCCTCCCTCTCTCTCTCCTAGCCTGCTCTCTAAATTGAAAACCAACCACGAGGACGGAGCGCTGTTTGGTCGCAGGTAGACAGACGGCAGGCCCCCCCCCCCCCCCGCCCCCCTCCACCCAGGGTCCCTCGGTGATGATGAATAGTCTTTATTTTTAAAAAGCGAGGCGGCAGAGCGATCCCCCCCCTCCCCTGTAATCCAGCGCTATGGATGGCTCTTGGCTCCCAGAGGGAACAGGCCTGCGTCGGCGCGACGGTGCCATAAAAATGCCGAGGCGTTGGCTCGCCCGCCTCGAGCCGGGCCCGGGGAACGACGGCCCGCGACAACGTGGGTTATTCTGGGCCGTTCGCACGGCTTCACTGGGCCTCATTCGGCACCATGACAACTGACTGACTAAAGCTATTATCTCACCTAATTACTGCAGCACATTCTCCGTAATATACTCTACATGTTTACGGAGCGGAAAGGGAGTGTGAGGCGTACGCCGCCTTCAGGTGCATCGGAAATCAAAGGTAAAGGTGTGAGAAGGGGGGGGAGCCTTTCTGCCACGTCCAGGCAATAACGCATCATAAACCAAAATAACGGATTCGTTTTTATGACGTGCTTGTTTACCCAACTGTGCCGATAATTGGCATTATATGTGTGATTTATTGTGGTCATTCTCACTTTATTTGCTTTAAAAAAAAATCTGCATTCTTGAGTGTGTATCCATGTGGTGTGATTTGACAAAATATAGGAACAAAAATGTTGTTTTGTTATTTCCATCCAAATGCACATCAAGGTGTACGCTGTCAGACTCACGGCTTTCAGGCGGCAAAAGTTTAAGAGGCGCCACAATAGACAATAACTGTGAGCTTTATTGTGTGTGTGCGTGTGTGTGTGTGTGTGGCTGACGACAGCCTCTCGTGGGCCCAGCCATAATTTCATTTCCTTCCCGGCGGGCTGGAGACATAGCGGTTATCTCTGCGGCTCAGGTGCAACCCGATAGCGATATGAATGACATTTGTTATTATTCCGTAGATTCCCCCCCCCACCCCCCCTGCATTTTGAGTGGCGGGCGACCTTGTAAGGCGTGCTGGGAGAGGACAGGTGCGCTCAGTTAATAACCCCCCCCCCCACCCCCTGCCCTGTAAAAAGGGCATTTCATCCGGCTGTACCCAAACAGATGAGAGCAGAGGCGAAGAAAGAAAACAAAGCCCCCCCCCAACACACACACACACAGACAGACACACCTCCCACAGGTCTTTGAAATGATATACATAGTTGAGTAAGAAATATAGGTTGCGGCAGCGTGGGAGTGGTCTGAGCGAGGCGGTGTAACGAGGGCGGCGGGGGGGGGGGGGGCGTAATTGACACGGGGAGGGATGGATGGAGGGGGGAGGGGAGGAAAAGCAAGTAAATACGGGGGGGGGGGGGCTCAAAGTCTGAACATTTCAAGGCGATGGCGACTCATAATCAGCGACGACAGACGTTTGGAGATGACTGAATCTGAGGCGTGGACGGTCTTAACGTTGCCCGGTTACGGTGTCAAATCCTTCCCCCCCCCCTTGCTCCGCCCCCTGCAAGTTTGAACCTAAGGCTCCCCACTTCCTGTCTGATTTTAGAGATGCGTGTTGTGTTGAGGGTCGGGCAGCGTGGAGAGCCGGCGGCGAGGCAGCAGCAGCCGATAAGGGAGCGAGGCCTGATGAAAGCAGAACACTCGACACGGCCACATTTAGAGCTGCCAGGCCCCCGTTTAAAATATATATATATATATCAAAGTTTTAGAACATCTCAATTTCTCCAGTTTCTTTTGAAATGTACACAGTTTAATTTCTCAATGTACTCTGAAATTAAAGCACAGAACAAATAAAGAGTCGGAGATGATAAATACATAAATTATGGAATCCTTTTTTTTCAACAAAATGTCATTTTTGACTCGTCAAAGTAAAGACGAGTATCCGCCTCTTGCAGATATAACAGCCGAGCACACTCGTGGCATTCTCTCTCCAATGAAGATCAAATATTGGTCAGAAATTTCTTCGACTTTCTGAACCAGAGGGTAATTTCTCGAGAGAAAGATCCGAGTGAATCCTTCCGACCAATAAGGGAAATGTCCCTAAGCTCTTTCAGGTGGGGGGGGGGCCTCGACGCCGCCATCTCGGCGATGAACTTCACCCGACTCAAGGTTGTCCCAGGGGTCTGGCGCTCAGCAGCGCCCTCCTCCACGGGGGACGGCGATGAGCGCTGGACACACAGCGAGGTGAAGCGATCGACCTTCGGGCCGAAGAGTTCAATTCTTGTCTCATCGGACCCGGAGAATCGTTTCCTTCATGCTCTCCGAGTCTTTTAAGTGTCGATTGGCAGTCAGGCTGTCTAGGTGTGTGTGTGTGTGTGTGTGTGTGTGTGTGTGTGTCTTCAGGAGCCGCTTCAGCTCCTCCTCTGCTCTCTCGTAACGTCCTGACTGATGGAGTGCTGCAGACAGACTCTCCTACTTTTGCTGTCAAATTCCCGAAGCTCTTCTTTTCCAGTTATTCTGTCTCAAGCTCCATGAAGCTTCATTTTTTTGTTTTTTGTTTGTTTTTTGGTGGTTGTTCTAAACGTCTTCGGTGATGGAGCCTCGCTGTGCTCCTGGAAACAGTTTGGCACCTTTTTATTTTTTTTATCCGCCTCCTCAGATCTGCTTCTCGGTGTGGAGAGTTTGTATATATGGTTTATTTTTTATTTTAGGAATTTCATGGCTTAGGTTTTTTTTTTCCGCCCTCCGAAAAAGGCGCACACACACACCACCCATCCATCGAGATGTGTCATGCTTGTTCAAATGAATTGAGTCTCCTACAGGGTTCATATGGTGAAGGAAAACTTGGAAAAGTCATGGAATTTTTAAATGTTTTTTTCCAGGCCTGACCTAAAATCTCAAAGGATTCGGAAAAGTCTTGGAGATTTGTCGTATTGATATATTCATTTACGCTGAGTTTTAAATAATGAATATGCTTTTAGGGATAGGCTCTCATACAGAAGAACACACCTTAACTGAAAAGTCCGGTAGCCATAGCAACAGTATTTTAGGGAAGCGGTCGGGATAATCCACGATGCCAGGGGAGTGTAGATTTAACCATGCATGGCTACATATGGACAAGTACTCATTGTTAAATACTAAAATGTCTCACTTTTTCATGGATACACCGAGATTTCACAAAATGTTTGGTTATGGAAATTAGTTTTAAAGTCCTGGAAGTCCATTGGTCACCATGTGTATGAACCCTGTATAAAGATTCAAACTGATTCCACCCTGGAACACATGGGAGTTTTATATGTGTGAGCGGCCTCATTGAGCACCACAGCAGCTGTTGGCAACACAGCATGTCAGAGAAAAGACAACAACTCATTTAATACCCCTTAATTGTTAAACGGCTGTTGGTCACACTGATGAATGTTAATAAACAGGACAAAATATGTGATCGCTGCATCTGTAAATAGCCCGTGAGCGCTATTACACGATTAGCAGTGCAGAGCTGAGGAGCTGGAGTCAGGCAAAAAAAAAATTTTAATCGGGTTAATCACAGGTTTCTGTGGATTAATCATGATTAATCACATATTACCGATATTCTCGGTATATTTTGTGAGAACATAGAGATTTATGACAAAAGACGGATATATACATTTATACATTCTTCTATACAATGGTGCTGCAACTCAGCAGTTATTTAGCAGTTTTCTTCCATATGGAACATTAATACATCTTCATCCTAAACAGAATGTTTAACCCTCCTGTTACCTTTCGGGTCAATTTGACCCCATTCAATGTTTAATGTCGGTGTTCTTTGGGGTCAATTTGACCCCAGGCTGTTTTTCACTGTGTCAAACATATAAGAAATATCAACTTTTTTATTTATTTAAAGGGCTATTTGGGTAGTCAACAAACAAACAAAGTACCTCACACTTAAACTTGGGAAGCAATATTAATTCTAATAATTTTCTGAAAGTTTTAATTACTGGGGTCAAATTGACCCCGAGGGTAAAATATGTTAGTAAATGTAAAGGTAACAGGAGGGTTAAACAGAGCATTTTTCTCTTGTTTGTCAACCATTAACTCCACCATGATACAATCTAAAGGCCTCTAGTCTTCCTCTAGCAGCTGCTGAGGCAAACTGACTGTGTGGGTTTTCTTCATGAACTGGGCCGTGATGAAAGGGACGGCGGGGACACCGCTGCAAAGCTGAAACCTCACCGGCCCGGACACGGACAGGTGGACAGATTGACAAGTAACTTTTTTTTGCTCGGTCCCGATGCGCGCGCACGGAGCTCTGTGGCGCGCGAGACGGAGATCAATAAGTGTTAACGCAACGCGTAGAGACAGAGATGACATGCTGCTGTGGAGATACGATCAACAACAGACGTTTAGTTTAATAAAAGAACAAAGACGTGCTATAGAGAACATGTCAGGGGGCGGGCCAATCTTTTTAATGTCATGCGATCTACCGACACTACGCCGCGATCGACTGGCAGGTCGCGATCGACGTGTTGAGACCCTGATCTACAGGAAGTAAAAGTCGTAACAAGGTTTCCGTAGGTGAACCTGCGGAAGGATCATTACCAATGAACAGCACGACCGTCTGCATGAGAGCGGACAGAGTTCCAGGGCTCTCAAGTTTTGAAGACAGGCAAGCGTGAGATTTCCATCAGCACCCGATACAGCTGACCGTTGCGCGCCGGCATCGAGCCGAAAAGAGTTGTTGACGGGTGTGCTAGTGACTATTTTTTTGCTCCATCCCAATGCGCGCAGACCGGCGTCGGAGCTCTGCAGCGGAACAATCGATCGGCGTATTGAGCACCCCTGCATTCAAGCATTAAATAGCCGAGAGGTTTTTTCAGCGTGAGGAATTCGATGTGTGGCGGGAGTGCGTGAGATAAGACTGAAATGCGTGAGTCTCACGCTCAATGTGTGAGACTTGAGAGCCCTGTAGTTCAGATTGAAGTGGTGTATTGGAAGCTCATTTTGCAAGTGACTTTCTTTCGTCCCAATGTGCGCGCACACGCCGGCATCCGAACTCTGCGGCGCGCGAGACGGAGATCGGAGTCGTGTTAACGCGACACTAGAGACAGAATGACATGCTGCTGGTTAGAGACGACCAACAACAGACGGATTGGAAGCTCATTCTGCGCATGCGTTAAATGCGTTAAAAAAAAAAAACTAGTTAAACCTGTAATTTAATTCACTGAGTTAACGCGTTATTTTTCACAGCACTAAAAAAAAAAAAAAAAAACATTACTTTGCTACTTTTAACATCCATTTGAGGGATCATAAAAACATGATCGATATGAAATGCGCCGGTAATGTGATGGCGGATTAGGATTAATGAGTTGTGACGAATTTAATCTATTTTCAAATCTACCATATGTCAGAATATGATTTTATTTGGAAGAATATATATATTTTTTCTCAAGAATATATATAGTTTAAAGAAATATCTATTTATTTTTAATGATATCTATATATTTTAATAATATATATTTATATTAAAGAATACATTTCTATTTGAAACAATATATATTTATTTTAAAGAATATATATTTATTTTATAGAATATGATTTTATTTGGAAGAATATATATATATTTTCTAAAGAATATATGTAGTTTAAAGAAATATCTATTTATTTGTAATATCTATTTATTTTAAATAATATATATTTATATTAAAGAATACATTTCTATTTGAAACAATATATATTTATTTCAAAGAATATATATTTATTTTAAAGAATATAAATTTATTTTATAGAATATATATTTATTTTAAAGAACGTATATATATATTTTCAAGAATATATATTTATTTTTAAATAATATATATTTCTTTTAAAGAATATATATTTATTTTTTAAGAATATATATTTATTTTATAGAATATATATTTATTTTAAAGAACGTATATTTATATATTTTAAAGAAAATATATTTATTTTAAAGAATATATATTTATTTTAAAGAATATGTATTCATTCATCACAATATTGTCCAAACATTCTCTGTATTTATTGGAGCCCTTTCCTCTCTTTTCTCTCTCTAGATGATGCCTGTGCCAACTGCTCCTTTGGGGCAATCTGCGATGAACAGAGCGCCAAGTGTGTGTGCGCGTCGGAGTGCGTGGACTCCCACCAGGCCGTGTGCGGCAGCGACGGCGGCACCTACGACAGCGAGTGCGAGCTGCACGTGCGGGCCTGCCAGCAGCAGATGGACCTCCGCGTGGTCAGCCAGGGAGAGTGCAGTAAGTGATGCATGCATCCGGACCCGTAGCGAGGTCCTTGGCAGGCTTCTCGAGTGCACGACATCCATGGGTAAAAAAAAAAAAACACAGCAAAGATGTACGGAGGTCTCTAAATTAAATTTTAAAAAAATAAAAGTAGAGCCCTGGCAGGAACAGTCGAGTACAGCCCGCAGGCAGGCAGGCAGTTCATATTGGAAACCAAGTTTGACAGATGGAGAATCACTAAGGGAGCGAGTATATGTCAGCGGGAGGGGAGGAAGCTGCATGGATGGCATCTCATTTAGAGATCCACCAGAAAGGTCTATTGTGTGTGTGTGTGAAATACATTTTTTATGATTTCTTTCTGCGCTGACCCCATCGCGCCCTCTCTGATTATTTTTCTTTTTTATAGAAACATGCGGCAGCGTTGTTTGCGCCTGGGGGGCCCGGTGCGTCCAGAACAAGTGCGAGTGCCCGCAGTGCCCCGGCGAGGCCTTCCACCCGGTGTGCGGCAGCGACGGCACCACCTACGACAACGAGTGTGAACTCGGCGCCTCCTCCTGCATGCAGAGGAGGAGGATCGAGGCGGCGAAGCCCGGCAGCTGCGATGAAGGTAGGAAAGAGTGGACCTCTTTATGAAACGGTGTGATTATGCAAACTAGAATGCGGCCATTGAAATGGCGTAATTATCTTTTATCAGCCTGACCTGCGGCATGGCATCCAGTCATGTGTGGGTTTTTAATAATGGTCCCCTGCCCGCCCCAAGCCCCTCCCCCCCCCCAGCAGCGCGCCAACAGGCTGACAAGTCGTGCTGCGTGTACATCAAACATGACCTCGGAACAGAAAGGGCTTCTGGGTAATTAGGTTCTCTCTAATCTGTTCTCTTGCAACAGTACATTCTCGCCAGCGTCTTCATCAGCCTCACCTGTGGGCTCATAGTAGAGGAAGGGCTTTTATTTGTAATTGAGCCTTTACATATATATATATATATATATATTTATGATATATATAAAATATTTATTTATATTTATATTTATTTTATATATATATTTATATATAATAATAATAATAATAATCATTTATTTTATATAGCGCTTCTCAAGACACCCGAAGTCGCTTTACAGTCCAGAGTCCAGTAGTCATACATCCACACAGTCATCCCGGTGGATTATATATCTATTTATATATATATATATATATGAATGTATATATATATGTTATATTTATATATAAATATAACATATATATATATGAATGTATATATATGTTATATTTATGGATAAATATATATATATATATGAATGTATATATATATGTTATATTTATATATATATATATATATATATATATTTATATATATATGAATGTATATATATATATATGTTATATTTATATATATATATATATGACTATATATATATGTTATATTTATATATATATATATTTATATATGTTATATATAGTATGATATCTCAGTGAGAAGCCTCCCTTTGCTTCTTCCCCTATTTGATGTAGCTGCTTTCAGTCGGTTATGGATCTTCCCCCCGTTTCACTTGTTTACGACAATAAAAGCCTTTTAAGAGAGAGAAAAAGAAGTCTTAATGTGAAATATCTGCAGGAACGCCGCTGCTGTATCAATATGAATATAGCCTCCCCGGTTTGCTCGTTTGAGCGTACCTGCTTTCGCCTGGATTTCCTCGCAGAGTTTACCGGGTACACGTTTTTTATCGACTCCCCCTCCTTCCAATTACGCGTGTAGGCGTGTGACCGACGGCCCTTGACGCCGAGTGTCGCCGCTTTCCACGCCCCGCAAACGAGATCTAATTCACACACGCACACACAGAGACACACACACACACAGAGACACACACACACACACACACTCGCTGTCCTCTTTTCGTTGGTTGTATCAGGCAAAACGGCTCTCATCCACCTCCTCAAGGGCATTGCTGTATTTTTTCATTCATTCTCTCTCTCTCTCTCATACAGTCTTGAACATCCTTTTTTCCCCATTTGGATTCAGAGAAAACCATCAGGTTTACACAATAGAATCTTTTGCACCCCTCTCCATTGGATAAATTATGCCTCTCGACAAAAGGGGCGTCACCGCTCTCACAGATGGGGGTCGAGGTGGGTAAATATTACCCCATGGGGTCAAAAAATACGCGTCCTCTGTTCCCTCAAAATATGACCCCGGACCCGCCACAGGAAGTGTGGATGCTTCTCCGCTGCTGATGGATTTATCCCCACATTGATAAAGCATGTGTTGTGTATTCACAGCAGTCTGACTCAATGAATGAGACTTAAGAAGACTGAGTATTTTCTTGCTCTGTTTGTAGACAGCGGCAAAGCTCTCCATCACCACCCACTCCATACCTCATATCTAAAACAAGCCCCGGAGAGGAAGTGATCATGTGATTTATTCGCTTACGCACACCTGACTTTAACACCACCCTCATTAGTCTTCCTGTGGGGAGGGCGAGCGTAAAAGTGGAACTTGTTTTTATCCCCCTTTTTTTGTTGTTTTAACAGTCATGAAAAACGACACGTTGGCCACACGGGGGGATGTATCACCTGTTTCATTTCACACTCGGGTAGGCCTGGCTTCAGCTTCTTTTTTTGCCGACACTGACAAATTGGCGTCGGAGCGCAGCGCGTCACCGGCGGGTTTAATCGACTCGACGTTTAATAAACAGGATTATGACGGCAGCGTCACGCCCCCCCCCCCCCATCCCATCCCTTCTCGCCCCCTCCCTCCTCCACGGGGCGTGGCGCTCCATCCCTCCCCGTCTGGAGGAGCTTTATTTGGACAAACACGGCTGTCATAACAGCCCGACAGCGTTGAGGCTGATAGATGGAGCGAAAAACAAAACGGCCAAGAAGAAGATATCGCCGGGCGCGGACGGATCCGCTCGAGCAAACGTCTTCAAGCTGCTTCCCTCTTTAATTAAACGTATTCGTCCTTGTAATGTTTTTTTTCTTCTTTTCTTTCTTTCTCTCCGTGCGTCTTCCTCAGACGTTATTTCTACTGCTTTTCACTTGCCTCTCTCCTCTCCGCCGCTACATTCCGTCTCCTTGACTCTGGTTTCTGACGTGACGGGACGGGCGAGGCGCAGGGAGGATTAGCCGATGGAGCCGTCGTAGCTGGAGATGTATTAATTGAAAGGTTGATAGGCAGCGCGTGGGTGGCGGGCACGTCAAAGGGCACCAGCTAATTAGGACCCTCCCCCACCCCCCTCCTCGCGCTTCACTTGTATTTATTCCGTTCTGATGTCTTACCTACCCCTCTTATTTATTTATCTCGCCTCTGCCAGAGGGCCTGAGTGGAATATGAATTGGCTACTCCTGCAGTACCCCCCTTTCTGTCGTGTCTTTGCTGAGCTGGCGTACAGAACACAGACACAAGTAGCTGCCCCCCCCCCCGCAGTTATTATCGTTCCCTCCATCATCCAATCACATCCCTGGAGCGGGCTACCACCTTAGTCCTCAAATGACACCTGAGGAACCTTTGTAACGGATCCCAAAACATCTTAAACTAGAACGGGCACTCGGTAGAGCGCATACCTTCGCATATCACAAGATTGGGCATTGAATTATGAACATGTTGGCATTAGTTGCATGCCAATTGGATAAAAATTTACCGTGCTATGGTAAAAAGAAGATTTTAACCTTTTCATGATCTTGACCTTTGACCCAATTGATCCCAAAATCTAATCAAATGGTCCCCGGATAATAACCAATCATCCTACCAAATTTCATGCGATTCAGTTTAATACTTTTTATGTTATGCGAGTAACACGCATACAAATGAATAAATAAAAATAAATAAATAACTACACGGCGATCAAAACATAACCTTCCGCATTTTCAATGCGAAGGTAATAAATACCACCTTGTCACCACCGTAAGAGCATGAGCCTCATACGGGTCCATTAAGACTATGAAACTTTACATGAAATGCGCATCCGTCCGTAACATCTTTAGCCGTACCGTCAAGTTTGTATTTTAACATAAAATAAAGGTGCGCCTCCTTTTAATATTTCAAAATAAAAGTCAGATTTAGCTCTAAGAGGAAGTAAATTAAAACATATACAAAATCATTAAATTAATACAATATAAAAAGGCAAACATCAAAACCAATAAAGCAGATACAAAAGAGGGCAAACAACACAAAACAATAAACCTTTAAAGGGGTTATTTACAACCTTTTTTGTTAGACGATACCTGCGATATTGGCACCCGCCAGTCAGAAGACGTTATTCCGAGCGTGAGGCCCAGTCACAAAAAAAATGTCACGCTTGAATTCGCGACTGGGGTTCGTAATGGATGAGCAGCCGGAGCAGCAGACTCGGGGATCGCGGGTCGGAGGTTCCCGGCGGAGCGAGTCGCTAACGAGTCCTGATCGGCCCTCGACACGAAGCTCCGGGCGCCACTGCTGGACACTTTGCTAATGAAGTGGAGGCGCCACCGCTGTATCGACGAACTCGCGAGCTGTCACGGCCCGTTGCTGACGACCCGTATCAAAGAACGGTGCCCCCCCCACACACACACACACACACACACCCCGCCCTGCGACCTGCTCCATAACCTAAGTGGCACTTCCATCACTCCGGCATCGATTCCACCATTAGAGGCAATGCATCAATACGGACGGGGAGAAGAAATAACACCTTGATCATCTGATGTTTTTCAGTCTCTCGTCTGCGCTCGGAGCTTTCAGTTGGACTGCATTCCTTTTTTCTTTGTTGTTGTGAATAACAGATGCTTTTCAAATGAACGTTCCTTCAGCCCACGGGTTGCCTCTCGCAATATCTGACATTCTCTTTCTATCCGCCATGCTGATGCCGTCATTCCCTGCTTTCACCCGTGTCGTAACTACCCTCCCCGGAGTTCAACCGGAGGTGGAGTTTGCAGCTTCAAAAGCCGGATTCACATCTCCCCTCCACGCCCGCCGTCTGCCACCTGCACTCTCGAAAACACAGACATGTGTGGTTCCCCTTCGGGAAACAGATTGCTCACCTCGTGCTAACATTCCCTTACCTCGTGATAACGTTTCCTTACCTTGTGTGAATATTCGCTTCCCTCAAGCTAATGTTCTTTTACCTCGTGCTAACATTCAACTACCTTGTGCTCACTTTACTTTTCCTCATGCTAACATTCACTTACCTTGTGCTAACATTCACTTACCTCGTGCTAAAGTTTGCTTACCTCATGCTAAAGTTTGCTTTTCGTGTGCTCACGTTCCCTTACCGTGTGCTAAAGCTCACTTATTGTGCTAACGTGTGTGCGATGCTTCGTAACCTCTTACCAAAGTTGAAAGTTATCTTAATTTTTCAATGTTGAACATACAGAAAATCGAAGATACGTTTGTCTCTTTTGTCCGACATGAAGTGAAATAATAGTAATAAAGTGATAAATCATGATGACTTTATCACTTTATTACTATTATTTCACTTACCATGAACTTACTAACTTCGATCCAGAGATGTCCGCTGTTAAAAGACAGATAAAAAGCCGTTCAGGTTCACAGTGACTTTCAAGTCTCAGTCGATAATTAGATTTTTCCTTTAACACTTTGCAATTAGTTGGATTCTCATCTCGGGAGGCAGGCAACCATAAAGTTGGCCCTGCCACTAATTCTCTCCGCACACTTGGAGGCTAGAGTTAATAATTCGCTCACCCTTTTTTTGTCTCTGATTTAATTGAAATGAAAAGGATGCCTCGCTGGTAGTGCGGAGATGTTGCGCCTAATTTATTTAAGTCAATCTCTTTCCCTCACTACAGTTGGTCATTAACTTGCACTCCAAGGACTGCCTTTGGTCCCATCCCAAACCCCCAACCCCTCCCGCCAGTGCGAGGAAAATGTAAATTATCCTCATTTTGTGACGCATCCTTGTGTGTAAACTCAGCTTTAACTGAAAGAGAAGTAAAAGTAGGACCCCGTATACCTGCGTGTGTTTTATTGACGTGTGTTTTGTGACGCAGACTGCGGCTCAGGAGGGTCGGGCTCGGGGGCGGAGAGCTGCGAGCAGGACCGCTGTCGCATGTTCGGAGGCTCGTGGGACGAGGACGCGGAGGACGACCGCTGCGCCTGTGACTTCAGCTGCCACAGTGTGCCACACAACCCGGTACGGACGCCACATTTACAGCGCTCGCGTGAGAGCTGCATCTCCGGGGATAGTTGCACATCATTTCCACGACAAAGCACTTCCTGTTGGTTGCGTCTCGTTACTCATCATATTTGGACTTTTTCTTGAGTATAAAAAAGTGATCCGGGTGACAGTTGTCTCTGCTTCTGTAGCTACAGGAGGAAGTGCTTCTTAAAAGTTCTCAAATTTGTCGCAATGTGCAAATATAATAAGTTTTTTAGATCTTAAGTTTACTGACTCCGTAATAAGATTTTACTTTATGTCTAAAAACAGCCAAGGCTTTACTTTTTCGGAAGAAAATAAACCCGAGAATATACAAAAATAAATAGCTCATTTTTGATAATACTGAGATGCATTAATGTCCGGTCATCAATTTAAATACACTCAAAAAAACGATTCAAGCCCTTCTTAGAGGTGACACATTCAAATATAGTTTGATACATTTAAATAAATCAATTACAAAACGAAGATATTTATATTGAATGGGTGTAACACAAAATGTAGGAATACTTTCATTTATTAGATTTATTTAGGTTACACTCACAAAAACGATTCAAGCCCTTCTTCGAGGTGACACATTTAAATATTGTTTGATACATTTAAATAAATCAATTACAAAAATAGATATTTATATTTAATGGGTGTAACACAAAATGTATGAATACTTTCATTTATTAGATTTATTTAGGTTAGATGGTGCGCATATCAACTCAAAATAAATGTGTTTCATTGAGGACTACCCTTTGCGCATGCGCCAGCTGAAAATCAGTTGTTGACATGAGGTGAAGACACTTTCAGGGCTGTATGGTGGTGTAGTGGCTATCACTGTCGCCTCACAGCCAGAGGGTCGTGGGTTCAATACCCAGTCTGGGTGTTCCTTCTGTGTGGAGTTTGCATATTTTGTTAGTTAGTTAGTTTATATTTTGAGTTGGACAAACACAAATTAATTTAATTTAATGAATATCGTTATTTTATTTTAGATGTATTTGATACAAATGAGTTGGACTAACTTAATTACATTTTATTGCACTGATGTGCTAAATTTGAGTTGGAGTTGCATATAATTATTGGATGGAAAACCTGCCAACAATTTAATTGAGTTCATCCAATGAGTCATTTCTTTGAGTGTAGTTAACTCTGCTCTGTGCAATTCATATGCAGATATATTGTATCCTGGGACAGGGACGTCTATGTGTACAGATTGTAAAGCCCTCTGAGGCTAATTTGTAATTTGTGATAATGGGGTTTACAAAATAAACTGAATTTAATTTAATTTAATATTTCACGTGTGAAAAACCTGTGGACATACAGGCAAAAAACGGTCCTAGAACATGTATTGCACCATCGACATGTCAACTGATAACAGTTTGAGTAATCTATCTTGTACTGATTTTCATGAACTGAAAAGGTTTCTTTTGTAAGAAGTAAACATTGGACCACGTCACGTTAACGTCATGGTAACGACCTGTCAATCACAAAGCATAAAGCATGCCCCTGCTTCATTGTTTGACTCTAAATGGGACCATCATGTTACTGAACAAAATGAAAGCGCTCACGAGTGAGGAAAAAAACTCATGGTAACAAGACACAGGTGGGACCAATCAGGGGCGGCTAACCTCTCTAGCATATCTGTGATTGCAACACAGTACCCTCTAGGGCCTCCTGTACGATAAATGAAGCAGCTTATCAGCTTCTAGCCTCAGGACCGTAACCCTTCAGTCTACAGGGAATTTGCCCCCCCCCCTATACGGGACCCTCAGTAGCTTTACGACCTTGTAACGTCCCCCCTTCAAGAGAACGGGGCGGGGGGAGGGCTTGGAGAAAAGAACAGTCATGCTCTCACACACGGCGATTTTACTAAAACGAAGCGTTGGGTGCACTCTCAAGGTGGGAGGGGCGTTGCGCGGGGTTGATGAGACACTGGAACGGACCCCACAAATCTAGCCAGTTTTCTTTGAGGCGACATGGAGTGGTAAGTCTTTGGAGCCAAAGACTGTAGGAGGGGCGACCTGCGATGAGAACGGTCCGCAAAGCCTTTCATCCGAGCTGAAAGAGAGAGGAGAGCTGGCCCAGCCAGCCTTCCTGCGATGACAGCTGATCATCATATGGCATGGATGGAAAATACGTGATCATCATGACCTCTCTGGTGACTTTGGCAGGAGGAAGCTTGGTCAATGGGATAGAGCCATCGATGAGGGAATGTCTGTCAATCAATCCATCGAATGTGACAAGGGCGATGAGGGGGAATGCAGCGCGGCTGGAGCAAGCCCATCTTACTTGAGATGGTATCTTTACACACGGACAAGCCGCTAAGCCATCGCCACATTCGTTCTTGCTACTCCCGGATGGCACAAAACAGATGAGTGAGCCAGTGGATGACCTTGAAGTGAGAGAGAGCAGGAACAAACAGTTGGGACACTCGCTAGGCGCTGGGATTCATGATTTTGCCTCTTTAACGTCTGACTCCACTTGCCAGGAAAAGGCGATCATGGTTAAGTGGAAGGATGGTCTTGGGCTCTACGCAAGTGGTTTTGGGATCGAAAAAGAGACAACAAATCATCGTTTTTTGATGAGACCCGGGACGAAAGAAAGAGGTTGAATCTACTCTAAGAAAAGAAGTCCTGGCCTCTGGGGGGAGTTGGGGGGCTTAGCCTTTCTATATATTCCAGACTAAAAACGGTTGCTCTGCACCCCAGCCAGTGTCTCCCATTTCCGAGGGGCGCTTTTTTTGCCAAATTCCTTGCTTCCACCGCATAATTCCGCCTGCTGCGTTGTCAACTTCCGCGACAGTACATGCAGAACGTTGAGACAGTACTCCTCCAATTCCTCATTGGGAAGCATCACCCTCCAATAACTGGGGCGCTGGGGGGGGAATGGTGGAGTATGGAGAAGGGATCTCTCTTCTGAGAAGAGAAGAGATCCGCCTGGGGGTGGTCTTGAAGGGAACCTTAGAAGAGTCAGAAGAACATGAGAACAAGCAGCAACAGAATGAAAAATATTCCTAATAAAGTTAGTAAACTAGTTAGCAACTTTGAACCTTTTTGAAACCTTTTTCCTGTCTGGGTGGAGGCTGGCTTGATACTGCACTGGAGATCCATTTTCGCACTTCTCTGCCTTGACATAGCTGATTATCAGTAGTTTCTTTGCAAAACTTGGCGGACATGGTTAACATGAGATTTGGCTGCTGGGGAGAAAAATCAGTAGTCATCCCAAATTCCCGCAAACCCATTCACAAAAGCTTGAAAAAACAGCGTGCATTGCACAGTCCAAAAGCATACAAGTACTCATAGTTGAATCCAGTCTTCCACTATCCCCTGTTTTATCTAACCAAGTGATATGCATTTTTAAATCCAACTTGGTGAATATCTTCTGGCCGTTGAAGCAGTTCAAAGCAGATGACATGCAGGCGCAGGATAGCGGTTCTGTCACCGTAATGTCATTAGTGAGTGTCTGGTCTCTCTCAAGTCTCGACTTTCTTTCTTCTTTAAAAAAAAAAAAAAATCTCCGAAGGGAAGATATGAAGAGGATATGATATCCCTGATGAGAGAGATGCAAAAATATGAAATTGCATGCTCGGTATGGTCCTTATTTATAGTAATCCGTATGGGGCTCAGTGCAATGGGTACAGAACAACAAGCGCAAAATAGGCACTGCACTAAACAGGATGATTGACTAGGCCCCAGTCTATAAGGCTTTCCCAGCCCCCTGTCTATTAACACACCCTGGTCAATGGTCTGAGGAGGGAAGTCTGCGGGAAACTTGCACCAGCGCCCTCCTTTGACTGGTGATCTTTCCCGGCATGAAAGTTTTGTTGATGACCCTGGCCGCCAGTAACACAACCCTCCTCTCCCCGTGAGCTGCGATGGTCCGGTAACATGAGCTAAAATCCCCCGCTGGCGACGCGCGCTCCTCGAAATTCTCTGAAGGACATCTCGGTTGCGTCGGCGCGCCTCTCTTTTCGAAGACGGTTTATCGATCCGGATGCAGCGATGAGGATTTCCAGATCCCGGGGTGTCCAGCTGACGATTTTGAAACAGTTCTCTTGCTGCCTCCGTGGCAGGCGTGGTCAAAAAAAAAATGCATAGTCTCTAGTCTAATCCGCCAAATGGTAACATCTTCCGTTAAATGAGACACAAAATAAACGCCACTTTACCATGATCAGATAAAAAGCTGCTGTTGTGTTGAAAAAAAATCACACTGTGTACCAAAGGCTCTGCTGCAATTGAAAATCTCTCCTCTCCTCTCCGGAAGAGCGCAGAGGAGGACAGCCTGACCTGGGTGCAGGAGTCAGCTGGAGTATTGACGTATTGATCTCAGATGAGATGACGCCACCGGAGGAATAATTCTTCCTGAACCCCGCCTGGCGCTCTCCTCAGCTCTTGTATCCGGCCGACTTTGTCCAGTCTTTCCTCGTGAAAAAAATCGTCACGCCTGTACCGAGACACGTGCGGTGTGAGCGTCGTTGGTCGGGTCTATAATGTGGTGGTCTGCTTTGTTACTCAGACACTTAGGGAAAGGGACCCACTGCACACCGGGAGACACAGAGATAAAAGTATTGTACTTTACTATTTTTCGGTTCTGCAGTGAACAAATGAAGCGCTCACGAGGCAAAAACTTTCAAGAGCCCAACATAACCCGACCTGATCAAGCAAAAACCAGACGAACTGACAACTGGAACAAGAATTTCATCATTTACGAAATGAACATCATGCTGTATTGAAACTAGAGATTGGGACCATACACTCGTCTTTACAATGTTTAAAGTAATAAATCAAGAGAAAGGTAGAGTCGTTTTCTAATAGACTTCGATACAATCAGACTTGTTGAACGAGTTGAAGTCACTCCACTCACTTTCCAGAGGCGGAAGTTGCCGAAGCTCCCTTCGTAGGTCGAGTCACGGCGGCCTGAAACGCATCGTATGTAACACCCGACTTTCTGTGATTCCTTTTGTAGGTTTGTGGCTCCGATGGAAAGAACTACAGCAACGAGTGCCAGCTGAAGAAGGCCAGATGTGAGAAACAGGAGCACTTGTTGATTCAGAACCAGGGACACTGTGCAGGTCGGTACACCACTCCGACCGCGATGACCTTTGCACACTCGCCGAGACTCATTGTCATCGACATCCCATCTCTCCACTCATTCCATCCATTACTGGGAGAAGTAACGGTCCTTGGAATACAATTCCGACTCCCGCTGCCGCGTGTGACCAGAAGGAGTGAAGAGGGTCAGGGTTAAATACGCCGCGCGTGTGTTTTTTTCTCTCGCTCGGACAAACGTCGAGCCGACGCGCTCCAGCCCTTTTTTTTCAGCGAGGTTCATATCAGGAAAAAAAGGCGGCGAGCTATTCCCTCCGGGGGCGGCAGAGATCACAATCTTTCCCCCGGACACATGTATGGATCGAGCTGATAAGCGATAATTGTGGCTTATACTGCCCCCCCCCCCCCCTCTACCCACCACCCGGACGTTCAGACAATAGAAACCACAAAACTTGTGCTCTCATAAGCTTGCGTTTTACCTCTCGAAGCACCACTCCCCCCCCCCCCCCATCCACCACCTAGAATAATATACACCCCCCCCCCCTCTCTCTCTCTCTGCATGTAAGTGGATGGCGTTTATCCATCAAAGATGGTCGTCAGATCCGCGGCTCAGTAGCAACGGTTAGCCCAAACAGCAACACAGGATTTCGTGTGATCTTTCGATTACACCTCCCACCCCCCTCCTCCCCTCATGGGTGTAAAATAGAAGGAGGATGGAGAGAGTTGAAGGGAGGGGGAGACAGTGTTTTCACACATATCCCTGCAGATGCTTCCCCTCTCCTAAGCTGGCCTCCACGGGCACTGACTGTTACGCCTCTCGACCATCCGTGGATAATCGATCCCCTTTTCCTTCTTTTTTGAAAGAGTTCTCTGTGTGTGCGAGAGCTCTGGGCTCTCCTCTCCTGCTGGCAAATGGGGGGGGGGGGGAAACTCAGATCTTGGGAAGTTTCACTGCCCCAAACTTCATTTGACCTCAGCTGTAGAAACTTATCAAATCACGCCCGCTCCCCGCTAACCTTGTTTATATTTTTTTCCGGAGGTTCTGATCATGAAAAGGAGTCTCTCTTTGGCGTACGGTGTCATCTGCCGCGTGCACTTTTGTGGAGTGTTTGCCTGTGATGGCATTTACAAACTCACGTCTGGGGCAGGAATTTCAGTCCAATCCAAAGCAAACACTTATCGGTTTACGAGAATGTCAAAGACGAGCGACGAACGCTGCGGCGGGAGGGAGCACAGCGGCGGGAAAGTGAGGGGGCATCGAGGGGGAAAAAAAGAAAGGAAAGAAAAACCCTTGAAGGGTGGAAGAACATATGAAATTAAAAGTTCCCCCCTGTCCTAATAGGCTCTGCACGGATAGCCGAGCGGGGCGCTGGAAAGTGGCACGTTTAATGAAGTGTGTCCAAAGCCCGTCTCTGGAGTGGGAAAGCACTGGAAAAAGAGCCGGGCGAGTCATCGCCATGAGGCCGAGGCTCACATCCACACCAATAACAGCGTGATGTATGGCCCCGGTTTCTCCCGCTCTCCAAACTGTAAATGAGCAACACAGGGAGAGAAAAAAAGAGATCGGGAGAGGAATAGAGGGGGATGGGGGGGGGGGGGGGTCTTTCTATCTCTACAACTTTACTTTTCACCCCAAAAGCCCGGGGAGGTTTCAAACTATTCTATTTCCGCCTCGGCCATGAAACAAAACCCCGTCTTTATTCCTCTCACTGCATGTCGTTTCCCCGATTTCTGGAGAAGCGGCAGTTTTTTTAATTATTATTTTTCTTTCTCCCCCTTTCCGTTAAACGTAGTTCTTTATTCGGAGCTGGTTTTGAAGGCCGGCCTCTTCCTCGGACAGAGCGAGCTCTCCGTGCCAACAATGCGTGCGCACGGGCGGACGCTGCTGCCACACGCCTTCACATTATGCGACGAAGGATTTATTTTCTTTTTTCATTCTTTATTTGTTTATTTGTTTGTTTGTTTTGGAAGGTTCGTAGGGCAGCAGTCCAATTACATAACATGAGACGAGGACAAACGGTGAGCACATGCCTCCTCGTAGGTGGTAAATGTCAGCTGCTTCACACATTCGCCAGCCGGCGACGCCGGTAATAGCATCATTCCCCCCTTAGTCTCTCTCTCTCTCCCCCCCCCCCCCCCACACACACACTCCCCTCCCCTGATTTTGAGCCATTGTAGAGAAAGTAGTAAATAGAATTGTTATCTTGAAGCCGGCTGGCAGCCTCTCCACCTCTGCCCCCTCAAGCCAATCTCATTGTTGGCAAAAAAACAAAAAAAGTTACATGTTGCTTGGAGATTGTGTTGTCTCCCCCACCCCCCCCCCCTCATCCGAACCCCCTAACCCATCGCAATCACTTAAAATGTTGCTGTTCTTCTTTGTCTCCCTTTTCTTTTCTTTGTTCCCGCCATCAGCAGCTCCAGCCACAGCTCTGCCCGAGCCGACGCCCCCCCAGCACTGCAGTCTGTCCGTGTACGGCTGTTGCCACGACAACACGACGGCCGCCATGGGAGTCGGACTGGCCGGATGTCCGAGTAAGTCCCCAGGTTGACCCCGCCGCTACTTCCATGTGATATGAGTTGTGCACACGCACACACACACACACACACAGAGAAAAAGAAAATGAAGGAGAACTCTCGATACGATCAGGCTATTTCAGCGTATGGGACTTATTGTCCTCGACTGCAATCACGGGACCAAAGTTGCAGAGCTGAGAACGTTTCATCTTAATCCGAGGAATAATTATGATCATGTTTGCGCCATATCAACGGGAAAAATCTCTTCCTGCGACGATCTCGGCGAACGATTGCACGCAAACGGGGGGGGGGGGCGGGGGGGGAGCGCCTCATGCAGCCGTTAGCGAGGGGACACGGCGTGGATGCAGACTTAGAAATAAAGATATAGAGATTTAGCAGAGGGGAAACTCACCTAAGCGCACTTTATCCAGCTTTTTAACACATTTGTGGAATAGGGCTTAACCAACGCCTGAGCCCAGCGTGAATGTTTTGCCGTAGTCAGCGGAATTCAGCTTCAGTGAGTTTTGTGTCTCAGAGAGTCTTTTTTCAAAATGAGAAAATAAAGGCAGAGTGGGACTTGTGTTCAATGTCGCTCAATGTCCCTCCTCAGGTACCTGTCAGTGTAATGTCTACGGCTCCTACAAGGGGACGTGCGACCCGGCCACGGGTCAGTGCTCCTGTAAGCCGGGCGTCGGGGGACAGAAGTGCGACCGCTGCGAGCCGGGCTTCTGGAACTTCCGTGGCATCGTGACGGAGAACATCAGCGGCTGCACGCGTAAGACATCTTCTTCTTCTTCTTCTTTCTTTGAGCCTGCGCCCGGCTGGGCCGATGCACCCGTTCCATTGCCTTTGTCCATGTATATATGTTTGTTTTTGTAATTACTTGATTCCTTAAAGATCTTTTTCATTAAGAAGTCAGTTCATGCAAATGATGAACATTTTAAAACACATTTTCTTTTTTACTTTAAGTGGTGTCTTAACTCGCAGAGGGTTGGGTGTTTTAATTGGATAGTCAGGTAAGTTATTATTATTTGTATCGCCCAATTAAGCCCAAATCAGTTTGCTTCAGGGCGACTTTACCATGTTTAGAAAAGGGGGACACACTTCAGGAAGAACAGCAGAGGAGAAATTTAATGACATTTTATTCAGTTTATTTTGTATAGCCCAATATCACAAATTACAATTACAATCTGTACACATACGACATCCCTGACCTTTGACCTCGCCCCTTTTGGGGGCGGCTGTAGCTCAGTGGGGTAAGAGGGTCGTCCTGCAACCCCAAGGTTGTCGGTTCGATCCCCGCTCTCCCCATTAGTTGCAAGTCGAAGTGTCCTTGAGCAAGGCACTGAACCCCCAGTTGCTTCCCGGGCGCATCACTGCAGCCCACTGCTCCTTAATAACTAAGGATGGGTTAAATGCAGAGAACTAATTTCCCCTTGGGGATTAATAAAGTATATATCTCATCTCATCTCACATCGGATCAGGAAAAACTCCCAAAAAATAGAAAAAGACATTTCACAGGGAAAAAAGGGAAGAACAATTCTCTCTTCCTGGTCTAACGGACCGCGACAGCGCTGTGTCTATCCCGAAAAACCCAACTCCCTGGTTCCTCTAGAGTTCACAGATCTCTCCGTGGTCAGAGACTTCTTTCTAACAAAGGGAGATAAGAAAAGAAAAAAAAGTGTCCGTGGGTTCCCGGCGTAACTGTTTTGTTTAAACGAAACTCGCTGCTTTGGGTTGGAGCCAAGAACCCGGACCAAGAAAAACCAAATCTACACGGGGAGATTCTGCTGGAGGTATAAGAGAGAGAGAGAGAGAGAGAGAAAGAGATTTCTCCCTGTATCGAATTGTCAAAACAAAACAAAAACTCCACACCTGTATCGAGCCAACCGTTTTCATTTGTATTCGAGTGGAGAACAGGGGTCACGACCCCCCCCCCTTGTTTGTCCTGGTGTTAATGGGTGTCATAGGACACGCCCTCCCGGCGCCACAGAGAGCCCTTTCAGTGGACAGCAGGAAGTGTGCCGGTGCCTCCTCACCGCGGCCTGACCTTAACGAGGTTTACGCGGCGAGCCGGCAGCACACCGAAACCACATCAACAGGAGAAAGAGAAAAACCACATCATTGATTCTGGGAACATGATGGGGGTTCTGTCCTTCCCTGGGGTTGTTTTCTCGAGTTTCTGTTCTCCTCCTCCTCCTCCTCCTCCCTCTGTAGCCCCCCCCGAGGCTGCTGAGCTTTGCACAACCCATGCCTCTCTTGAGACACCGCGGATGTATCAGGGGCAACGGTTGCCTCAACCACACCGTGGACGCGATGGACCCAGCGAGTCGTATCCCCCCCCTCTGTCCTCTCATTGTCTTACTTACCTTCCCTTCTTTACCCCCCCCCCCCTCTTCATCTCCACCGCAGCGTGCAACTGCGACGCCACGGGCTCGGTCCGGGACGACTGCGAGCAGATGTCGGGCCTGTGCTCCTGCAAGACGGGAACGAAGGGCATCAAGTGCAACGTGTGTCCAGACGGAAGCAAGATGGCCACGTACGGCTGCGACAAAGGTGAGGACGGAGAGTCACACACACACACACACACACACACACACACACACCTCTCACGCCGCCCACGAAACGACGTGGGCCTCGAGCACAGCGCCCCTTTTAATTTATATATTTCATTTTCACGCCGTACGTGTTTACACTCGGGACTAATAACGGAAAACGACCCGTAGTGATTGCACAAGCGCCAACGCCGCTCGAGGGAAAGGTTAGTTCCTGCAGCTCCTTGATGAAGATGCACCATCAGATATCGACAGGATGTCAAGAGCTTAATGAAGCCGGCGGTCCCGGCACAGTGGTGGGGCAGACACACACACACACACACACACACACACACACGCCGCCACACGCCCCGGCTAGATGAAAAGACAAGGTGCCCGAGAAGTGGTGGAGCATGAAAGCAGGAGCCCGTGGGTGGTTGGGGGAGGGGTACTCTAAGCCTCCGTGATGTCGCGGCAATGCAAAGAGCCCACGCACTCACAGCCCGGCAGGTGGACGGTGGGGCTCCCCCGCTCTCCCCTCTCCCCGGCTGCAGGCTCAAACTTCCAAGGCTTCAAACGCTCCTTTGGAGGGTGTCGGAAAAGAGATCTGTGGAGGCAACGGAGGGAAAAAAAAGCTTAACACAACTTTTTTTTAAAATGCTATTACAACAGTCAGGCAGTTTGGGTTGAATATAAAAGCCGTGGTCCACGAAAGCATGAATAATTCACCCTGTGTGACGGCGCTCAGGTAACTAGGCAGCTTTTTTTTTTAAACATTGCATTACCTGCCCGCACGACTGGGAAGACACGGAAAGAGAGGTCAGGCACTTATCATAATGGAACACGCACGTTGCATAATCGACCAGTGTGAGGGCGCGAGGTGTGTGTGTGTGTGGGGGGGGGGGGGGCGGGGGGGTGAGGGCCGTGTCACGGTCATTAAACCAGCGGTGAAGTCGGGAGAGCCTGTTTCTACTCACGAGAACATCCGACAGCTTTGAAGCAACAAGTCGCGTCCATTTTATGGATTATAGCCAAATATCACGAAGAGCAAGACGAATATTTAATGTTGCAGCAGATAAGGAATCCCCCCCCCCCATACACACACACACACACACATGTACATACACAATAGACAAAAAAGCTATTTGAGTCGAAATGGAAGAAAACCTCAGGAGGAGGAGGAATCTCTCTCTCTCTCTCCCGGGACGGACGGGCGTGCGACA